>NC_056728.1:1190007061-1190041033 GCF_019279795.1 Protopterus annectens
AAAAGTTTTCCTAGTTGTCTACTTTAAAAAATTTTTGTACTTTTTTTGTTTCTTCATCTGTAACTATGTTTGTAATTAATTGCTATGTTAATCAAATTGTTAATTGCTTTGTAAATCCAATGTAACTACTGTCTGTATATTTTAACTGTGGAGCTTTTCTCCCCGGGCCTCTGCTGAAAATGGACCTACGTCCAGTCGGACACTCCCAGTCAACAAATGTAAATAAATAAACAAATAAATAAATAATCTTTATGCCTTGCACTGGATAGCTAACTGATTATCTGAAATAACCAATGTGCTTAGAGTTGCAGGTATCACTTCTGAAAGCAAAAAGGTTACCAGTGGTGTTCCACAAGGCTCAGTGTTGGGTCCTCTCCTGTTTGTCATCTATTTCTCAAACCTTCATGGCAACAGTTCTGTCCTATGGCTACCTAAATTTGCAGATAACTATAAACTGGGTGTTGTTTTTTGACCTAACACTGACACAAAGTTGTTTAACATGGTTTAGGCCATGTTAAGGAACAATGTATGGACAATGGTCTCAAACTAAATGTGAAAAAATGTACATAGCATACAAGTGATGTACCATTCCAGCTAAGCACCATCATAAGGGGTCTAGGTAGTCCTGTCAATAATTCCTTCCCCGGGATTCATGAAGCTTGCACCAGGCGCACGCATAGCGTAGGCGGTATAATGCCAGATATGGCCGTCGAGCAATTCAGGTACGATCCAATTCCACGTGCACTACCGGCGTATGCCAGAACTGCGCAGCCCCCGGCGTAGGTATGCTAATCACCCCATGTGCAGTGTCGCACCATGCAAATGAAGGCATATAGCGATTCATGAAGTGGTGCAGGCGTAAGCACGGAAATGTAAACCAAAAACACGGTTTACATTTTCCCAAACAGAACATCGGAGCTATGGAAGAGGGCCAGACCCAGGTATCACAACGTTAACATATGCCAATGGCGAAATACACAGCCAATGGCATAAGAAAAGATGCACAACAGTAAATAACAACATTTAATGTCATGTCCACAGTAACGCATTAGCACAACCGCAGGGCATGTGCGGAAGCTGTAACATAAAGAAATAATATAAAAATGTCATAAAATTGCAACATAATAGAAATCAGGTTTACAGCATAATACACAATGGTAGGCATGGAACACCACAACCAAGGTGCAAGGGTTGCTAAGGGCCTGCGATAGTGTTTACGCCGTAACTATGAATTAGTAGTCAATGCCATGCAAATGAGGCAGATAATACTGAATCGCAAATGTCCCGTCGGATGAAGGTTGTACCATACGGCGAGCGTATAACACCGAGGAGTGGCTCAGAGGAGATACATGACATCAGCAGAGGGTGTGCCACCGTAGCAGTAAGCACATTGGAGCATTGCAAATCTGGCCTGTCCGTTGCTAAGCAAAGCTGCAGGACAGGGGTGGGGAGGAATCGTTAGCTGAGAGCATACATGGTGCCCAAAAGCATGTGTACAAGGATGAAAACGCGTCAAACCCAGTAATTGGACGACGCTACCGCAAACAAAAGCAGAAACAGGAAGGTCAGGGGAAGAAAAGAAGGAAATGCGGAAGTAGGGTAATTGGAGTACTAATGAGCAATCAACACCAATCAACCCACGAAGGCCAATCGACGGCAGCTGACAAGTCTGCTTGCAGAAACCTGCAAAACAGGATAGGGAGGCATTGAATGCAAAGAAAGGAGGGAGGTATTGGATTGCAAAGATAGGAGACCTGACACAGCAGAGCAAAGCAAACCAGCAGCAGACTGGCAGTAGCACACATAACGCAAGATACGCCAGGTCTAGGAAAGTACAAATGAAAGTAGGCTGCAGGATGCACGCCAGAAAATGGTAGGTGCAACGTGCAGAAATGTAAAGGGAAGGTCAAGAGGTAATCCACGGCAGGCAAATGTAATTCAACACCAAAGGCACCACAATAGTAGTTCCGGCAGTAAAACACATAAGATAACCTGTAGCTACGATCGTACATACACACCCTATGACATCATCGGTGTTCACAGCACAATAGTATAAAGTGTGAAAGCACCCAACACACACCTGTGTATTCCCAAGCACTGCACCATAGGTGTAAACACACGGGGAACTTTTAAAATGTACATGTTGGGAGCTGCCATAGCTGTGATTCATCAGCATGTGTTAGAGACTGACGGTGTTGTGGAGGATGATGCCGACAACCACTGCAGGCCTCGGAGGAGAAGGAGAGTGTTCAGACCAAGGGTAACCTACCAGGGGCTACATGACCTGGAGATAGTAGAGCGTTACAGGGTGGACAGCGACATCTTACAGCAAATAGTGGAGCTGTGCCGGCCACGCCTGAGAACCAGAAACAACAGAGGGGAACCCATCCCAGTGGACACGAAGGTATGTGTAAGCCTGCGAATACTGGACACAGGTACCTTTCAAAGGCCAACTGGAGATATAATGGGTATCTCACAGGCATCAGCATCCAGGGTACTACACCAGTTCCTGGATGCCATGTTACCACATGCCAATGAGCAGATATACTTCCCAGAACTCAGGAGGAGTTGGCCAGCAATATGCGCCACTTCCACCGCGTGGCACAATACCCGGAGGTACTGGGTGCGATAGACTGCACGCACATACAAATCAAGTCACCACCCAGTGAGCAGGGTAGGCGCTACATAAACCGCAAGGGATTCCACTCCATCAACTGCCAGGTCATGTGCAATGCCCAGGGCATTATCATGGATGTGTGTGCTGGCAGCCCTGAAAGCTACCATGACTCCCATATCTGGCATGCCTCACAGCTGTATCACATATTTGTCAGGGGGGACATCCCACATGGCCATCTCGTGGGGGATGCTGGCTATGCACTGGAGCTGTGGATGATGACTCCCATCAGAAATGCACACACACCCATGCAAGAACACCATAATGAGGCACACGCACAAACCAGAATCATCATAGAGCGTGTGTTCGGGATGCTGAAATCACGGTTCCGGTGCTTGGATACATCTGGTGGAACCTTGCAGTACTCTCCAGGCACGTGTGCCCACATCGTCATAGTATGTGCCATGCTACATAATATGATCCTGTGGAAGCAGCTTTAGCAGGGACAAAATGGTGAAGGCCCTCATAGCCCACCGCAATTGCCAAGGCCATTACAGGCACAGAGGGATTCAGACCATGAACACACTGTGCCAGCCCCAGTAGGCAGACGGAGGCGTGCCCAATATGCCTACGCCTTGGCAAAGAGGGAACGTATAGCACATACTCTGACAGTGTAGGCCCCTATGGACTGACACCTCCCCACCTGCACACACAGTAAAATGGATGGCACACAAACATGACCACCTGTAAATTGTAATGCATAGGTGGCCCAATGTGTGACTCCTACATAGGCAGCCCTCAAACATTGTAAACACAACAGCCAGTGGAACACGGAATGCCAACAACTGAACAGTACATGAGCCTTACAGCATATGGTGGTGCTGTGTGCCTGTCACGTTCCCCGCCAGATATATATATATATATATATATATATATATATATATAGATATATATATATATATATATATATAGATATATATATATATATATATATGTACACATATGTATATATATAATACAGATAGAAAGGGCAATAGAGGGATATATGGTGATATAGATGGATTCAGCGATATCTGCAAATATAATAGATAGTTCAACGACATTCATAACACCTTGGAGGTACAAATAAATAGGATACCACCAACCATGGAATGTGTAACATACCGACATGCGTAACCACGAGGCTGAAAGACCGATAGAACACAGTACCGGAACAGTACATCTGCGAGTAATATTATGATGATATGAAGGGACAGTTAGTCACCGCTGCCGGTGTCGCGGTCAACGTAGGTACTGTGTTCAACTGTGTCTGTGAGTGCTGTAGTCTGTATAAGTGTGCATTCAGGGTGCCGTGTGCGTCTCTGTGTGACTGTAATGTGTGTGTGTGTCCGCAACATGTGTTTGTTAGTGCCAAGTCAGAGGCAGATTAGTACGGTAGGTGTGGGTATAGCTAGCCGTAGGCATATGGCTACTACCTGTCCCACAGTAGGAGGGACAGCCCCACTCTAGGCAGGTGTGTCCAGACATAAAACAGTACAAAGGGCAAATGTCCGAGATGGTAGGACATAAATATGTCCCATATATAATGTAACAGTCGTATGTAATAGTTATGCCTGTATGTAAGAAACGTAAATGTTACATGCAATATGATAAGTAGCCAAAGTCACACAACAATAGGTATGTAGTGAGGATAAAAGTATGTGCTAACCTGTGTACTGACCGTGGCTACGTGTTGGCCTGTAAACACCGCTGTGTGTCCCGCAGGTGTCCAACAATGACCATATGAAAAGGTGGCAACCCATGGCAAACAGGCTGTTTTAACAACACAACCACAATGACTGCAAATATCTGGGACAGAAATACAAGGGATAGCTGTCACTTACACATATCCCTTGATATATCACCGCAGTTACGGAGGTATACAAGTTGGAAGCTCACCTGCAGACGATATAGAAACCAATTAACAACGGCCCAACGTACAATCCCGTAACATAAGTCTACTAACTGTTAGCTCTCTAATTAGGGACGGAGCCCACACACATATATACGGATTATGTAAAAATGCAAGGCCCACAAACCTGTATATGCTACGTACACCCACCAACATCCCCCACACTAGAAACTAAAGCAATACAGACTGTAATAGCAGCACAAACATCCAGTCAGTCAATTACATCTGCAGAACCCTCAACATACCATGTGAGAGACACAATTAAAGGCATCATGCAAAATTGCAGGCATTGTATAATGGAACAAACAGCCATGTTACAGGTTTTGTTTGCAATACTCCGTTATCACACGTTGGGATGACAGGTACACCCACATGTTGAACCAAATACTCTACCTGTCACACACAATCCACGGGGGACATGAATCCAAACTATACTTGTCTCCATGCATAGCAGTTGCAGTTACACATAACAAAACACAATACAGACCGTCTCCCCAAAGGTAGGGCAAATAGGCAACGCCCAAGTGGAGAATCCAATTATACCCCACTGTTGCCACGTAATTGGCGAATGGAGTAGCTGCACAGCTGATATGCAAGTAATTAGTCACTCAGGAACACCAATTGGTGGGATGAATCCACATGTTACAGGTATCGACGTATATAAGGATGACTTGCCAGACATTCAAACCGTATGCTCATACCGAATACCAGTTGAAACACTGTTAGAGAGATAGAAACGAAACGCCGTAAGGACAACAAGGTATGTAGAACGCCCGATATGTAAGGTTATGTATAGCATGATCTGTATTAATTAGTTTTACTGTATGTATAGCCTGGTTTGCATTAATTAAACGTGTCCGCAATGCATAAAGTGGGGAAAGGTATTTATGTACTGATGTCTTGCTGAGCATACTAACGCTTGTAGAAACTGTGCGTCCAGCAGTGGGACACAAGGTACACAGCACAGACACCACAAGGGATGCTACATGAGGGCGTTAAACAGAACAATTCCATACAACCCCCGTCAGTGGTAGGGTATGTCCAACAAGGACGTGCCATAGCAGGGGATAGTATATGTTGATATACTGTCACAGCACGCATGTGTATGGGCATATAATGTTAATGACATATGTAAGGTGGTCCCGCTGTGCAAGTATGCTTTGCATTATGGGATACTATGTGAAATATGTGTAATGTATAGTATTATAGGTAGCTATGACAGATATTCTACACAGCATAACAGGCATATCATGCATACCACAGGTATCGTCTATTGGTATGTACAATAACAGGATACATATGGCCTGTAGGTATGGGACATAGTAATAGCATGATAGCTAATCTAAATGGAAGGGCTACCAAGTAACCATGCACAAAGGACATGTAATAGCTTCACAGGTGCATAGTGGGGTACTATGCAGTCTGGCAAGTCCATGTGTAAGCACAGCTACAGTGTTCACCCTAGTGACACCTCTCTAGGGTAGTGTCCTGTGAACAGCAGAGCCAGGTGTCACCTGAACCTCTGCACAGTACAGCCACTGCAGTGATCCCAGGCCTACATGTGTCTCCCAACCACCAAGGGAGGTATCACATGAACAGTGCTACTGAGTGTCCCTGCGTGATGTACATAGGACTTATGTTCCAAAGCATGGTGAGTGTCCGGTTTGGGAATGTAACCCACAAGCACATCCCACTCATTGTGGCATGTGTGCACATATCCATGAGCATGTTGCTCACAGTGGCCTCTGCTTATGTCGTATGAGGAGTATATCCATTAATAATGTTGTGGACATGGGCCCTGTCTGATCAGCAGAGGTCACCCCTGAGTATGTAGTATGCAAATGTGTACACATGTGGTGTCCGTAGTGCAGCCGCATATTTAAACTGTCGTAGCTCAGTAAACGTCATGGCGTGTTAATGTTGTGGCATGTAAAGCTGTAGCTGTTGTGTAAGGTACACCCTAAATGGGGTGGTGTACCCTTGAATGTGTGTAGATGTCTTGAGTTCAGAGGTACAATGGTTGCCTATGTACGAGCTACACACCCAGTACAGATAGGTGTGGCCACGTAGAAGGATATCCACGCCACAGTGGCACACGGTAATCACAGGAGTGGGTGCGACATATGTGTGTACTGCAAACATGTACAATGTGATATGTATGTAGGGGACTACCATCCATGTGATAGTCAGTGGGTGAATGGTGTAATGCAAAGGTGATGTGCATGCACCTTGTGTCATGCAGCTTGATGCCATGATAGTCATATTATGTATCTGTCACAGCGACACCCATATGGTTGGAGTCAGTATCAGCTGGTGGAGCAATCATGGTGCTTGGTATGCAGGGGTTTGAAAGCTAGGCAGGGAAAGTCCCATGTGCTTGCCTGTTCCGCAGGGAAGCATATACTGAACATGAGGGGCCCTATGCCTTAGGACCGTGGTATGCCAAATGTACCTGACATGTAGTAGGTACTATGGTATGCTGGCCTCACTGTGTGTCCTGTTCATGAGCCACATAGCATAACATCCTGAGAGACAGGGTACGATGTGCAGGTGGATGTGTATGTTGTCAATACCAGAATGGGGAATGGTGCTGAAAGGCAATGACAGGACAATGTAGGATGTGGACTGCACCATCAGCAACTGCCCTCGTAACTGTATGAAAGGAGTCCACCATGTGTAGGGGCCATGCTCTGGCCCTAACAAGCCCAACCCGCGTGGCAGCAAAGGACGGGAGCCCAACAATGTCTCTGTGAATGACGTCCTTGATGATGTGCCCCATAGCCATGCAGAACAGTCCAGTCAGGTGTGTAGGACTATAGTCCCACTCTTGCAATGTGGTGCCACCTGTGTGTAGTGTGATAAATGCTGCTGTGTGCCATTCAGGGGCTACAATGTCTGAAACAAGGCTATTACTGAATATGGTGGCCTAGTGGGGAGACATGTAATTCAGAGGTTGGTGGACATCACAGCCTGGGACGTTGGAAGGTGACATGGGGCCAGTGTCCCAGGACATATAGAGTGTAGGTCAGTACTGTGTAGGTGTGACCACAGGGACACCACAATGTTCATGTATGGATTGCGGCCCTGTAGTGAGTGAGAGGGTGTAATGTCAGCATTGAATCCATCCTCCAGCATGTTGGCAACAACACCTGGGTCTGCAATGTTCCTGAGTGACTGTTGTATGTGACAGCAGATGTGGGTGTTGCCATCGACTACTGATATACCACCATAATGCCTGTTGGTACACCCCGGAATGTGTGGCAGTCATGTTTATGTAGCTAATCTTGGAGTATGTGATGAGGGACCCTGTGGCCCCACCACGGCTGACCAGTGAGCCACCCCACACATGGAAATGTACACCACTGTGCAACAGCCTACACCTGTTGTTGTACATCATATGTCCATGGAACATGACCACCAGAATGGCGTCTGTTATCTGGTGTGTACCATCATGGCTCTGTGTGGAATAGCATGATCCATGCAGTTGTGTACATGCTAATGAAGTGCACTGGGGTATGTGTCAGCATTTGTATGTGCATTGTCCATCTGCACGGGTGTCATGATGTTAACAACCGCTGTCAGCAAACGTCTGTAGTAGGTGTTGTAGTACTCATGTACTGTGTATGCTGTGATGGGTGTGTTGCCGGGATGTGGCTAACAAGGTCGATTAGCATATGTTCGGAATCCACAAATGAGGGGATAACCCGAGGTGTGTAACACCAGTCACATGGTGGTAGTGTTCATGCCAAGGGTAATGTAGGTCTTGGAGGTGGTGTGTATGGGTTGACCCAGCAGAGCAGAGGGTATGACTCATGGATGTGTCGGTACATGAGTGGCTATCCCAGTGAAGTGTGGGGTAGTGTCAGTCACACATCAATAGTAGCTGTCTGAGGCCCACTGTCCACTATACCAACACAGAAGGTATCTTACCCGTGGGGTATGATGTTGACTCTGTCGCTTGTTACAATGTGTATAGCGGTCCCGGACACAGTTAGTTGCACGTGGAGCACCTCTGATGCATTGTGCTAAGTAACTTGCCAGGATGTGTGCAAAACATAGTGGGATATGGGAATCCCTCAGCTGTGGGTGTGCCGGTCCAGGTATGTGCCTGAAAGGTATGGTCTGTCTATAACCTGTCATTGCAGATGTGCTCTGCAGAGCCTAGAGGCAGGTCCCAGTCACTGCAGAGATGTTTGAGTGGTGCATTATAAGGTGTGCCTTGCCTGCGCAAGGCCACAGAGGAAGATGCAAGCATTGTGTCACATGACCCCATGTCGTGCCTGCCAGTTACTGCCCTGCTGGTGACAGTTATTGGAAACTGTGCAAGACAGGCAGTATAGAAGCAGCAAGTGCCTTACATGTGAACTGTACTCCCAGGGCTGACAGGTGCAAGTCATCTGTGCCACAGCATTGTGTTTGACCAGGTCAGTCATAGCGGACAGATACCAGATGCCTGTGGAATGACAATAGGAGCATAGGCAACTGTTGAAGTGACACAGTCAGTCATTGTACAGTGGTATCTTGTCCGGACGAATGCAAAATGCTCCCCAGGGCTTGGCCCACACCCTCAGGGCTATAAGACTGGTGAGCTATTGCATGTCCCTGCACACGTAGTCTGTGAAGTGGCATCACAGGGCAGTCACACTAACATGGAGAATGATAGTCATATCGTACCTGGTGAGGTGTGGCATGGGTGCATAGGGTATGTTGCAGAAGCAGTTACCCGACAGCAAGATGTAAGCGACTAACGCCTTGTGTAGCCTGCTGTGTCGAACTGCAGTGTGACTCCCTACAGAGTCATCTATGACTGGTGTGTTGTGAATGTTATAACTCACCATTGGCTGTATGTGATGGGCACACATGAGTCTGTGGGCTATAAGCTGGTGATGTTGTCTTCCATGATGGGGGCTACCTCTGGTGCCTACAGTGAGTATGGAGATGTACTGCACAATTTGTCCTCATAGGTGTTACCAGTGGTGTAGATCATGTGAGACTATGTGATGGGTGGGGTGTGTTGCGAATGTTACACATCCCCAAATGACTGTCAGGTGCAGTCAGGGTTGGTGACAGCATTACCCCAGCCATAGCTGTCAACCTCCTGTCCCCAAACTGAGGAACATTAGCCCTCATACTGTGTGACAAATGGGCAAAATGTGGAACACTTACAACTGGCTTACTAACAGCTTCAACTAGGAAGGGCATATGATGGCTAAAATAGGCTGGTTTTACGTATAAAAAAGATATTCTAATGAATTAATATGATTCCCATCTATTTAGCCATGGCTAGCAGGTAAACAATTTACAACAATGAATGTGTGACAGACCCTTCCAATGTGGAACCTTGAGGAACATGCACCTTTAGAACTCCATATGAGGTAATGCTCCTCGTAATGAGGTACACTTTGCGAGCTATGCCCCCAGCACGGCTGCAGAAGTGCATCCCCCACAGGCTGTAGTGCCGTATGTTGGGAGGTGAGCATTGAATGTGTACATGAGACAATTGCTCTATTGCCACATGTACGACATATCCCTCATATAGACAGGCAGTAGCACTGGTACGTGACAGTTGGACATGCCTGTATATACAACCATGTCCCACAGGATATGTGCGTTGCGTGTGTACAACAGCTGTTGTACCATAAGCAAGCTGGGAAGTGTAGGACAGCCAGTGTACCTGTGGGAAATGGTGTGGAATGGGTGCTATAGTAATCAGTAGCTCATGACATGCTCACAAGTTCTGAACAAGTGCCTAACATGACCATACAATACAGATAGGGTGTTGGATAATATCAACCCACAAGTGGTGATGACAGTCAATTAGGGTGGCACCGCACTATAACCCTGCTGAGTATGGTGTGCATGTCCATGAACCATTAGCACTGTAGATGTTAGCAGTACAGATGTACAAGACAGCACGGATATTTGATTACAAATACCTTTGCATGTCACAGGAGTGTTCCACCAGTGGCCTGTTGACAGACTCACAACTACAAAAGGTGCAAGAGAGACATGTGCATAGCACACCAGTGCCAGCTACAGTAGAACAGGGTTAATGTGTTGTACCCCACCCTCATTGTAGCCCATACCACACAGACAAATGTTAGGCATCTGTGTATGTAAGGCTGTGAATGGCCATGACCTATCAGTATAGCTGTGGCAGTGTTGTGAACAACATACAGAATGGGCTGTGTGGGTGAGGTGTGTGACATATGTGCACAGTCTGATGGATGATACCAGCAGTGTCACCGCTAGGTGAACATCCCTGTACCCATAAACTACTGCCTAGGCTGTGGTCAACATTATGGACACTGTGTAAGGGATGGTGCTGTGCAGTGCACCCCCCGACATGGTGACGTCTCCAGGCCCCTTAGGTAGTCATATGAGGTACCCATTTCATGTCAGGGTGCCATCCATGAGCACGGAGATCACTGGACAGGCATATACAGCACTGTGGTGACCAATATTGATCACATACCACCTGTAAGGGTAATGGCTATGCATGGATGCGCGATACCAGCCTTCACAATCCTCACCTCCACTATGCAGCATGCTGTCTACCTTGCAGAAGGACATTTGCTACACCATGATGATGGACATGCTACATGTCCATATCCTGATCTATAAGACATATGTCATGGACAGCCACCGTCCTAATACTAGGATCGCCACAGGCTGGACAGATCCCTGTGCCATATATGTGACATACTCCCGCCATACCATGCAACCCTGTCCATCAAAGCTGCACATGTCATCCCAGTCATACATGGTGAGATGGCCGCATGGTAGATGTACTATCAACTGACTGGATCAGTAATGTGGCACTGATGCACCTTGCGGTGGCACAATGGCTGTCTTGTACAGCTTGGAAACCGTGCCCGCACATGCTATGGTTGATAACCATCCCTGCGAATGTCGTCTGACTAGCCATTGTCCCATGTTTATCACATGTGCAATACAGGCGATCCGTGGCAGGATGGTGAACAGTTGTACAGTGCTGTGTAGATGTATATGGCAAAACTCATGCATGTACAGGTGTCCATGCGTATGTGTGCATTGTCACTGCTCAAGTCCATTACGGCTGTGTCTGTGTTGATATGTGACATATACACAGCATCCAGGTCAACAGTAGTACCGTTGACACATCCAGGCATGTGCAGATAGGTAAGAACACAAGTGCAGGCAAATAGACATGCCCACAGCAAGACAGCATTTACATGGAGTATGAACACTGTAATGAGGTGACACACATATATGGTGATGATATCCAATGCATAATGGGTGTGATATGTGTGACACAAACACGTCAGTCGTGTCAGTGTCATGATGCTTTGCAAAGATAACTGTGCAGATGTAGTAGATGTCATAGAAATGTATGTGCAGCAGTATCTCTGTACATCTCTGAAACTGTGACCTGTCACCATCATTATGTCTTACAGATAATGCCCCGTACACGCCTCCCAGCATACACCCGCCAGGAGGATGATGTCCTCATCCCACAGCTCCATGATAACTATGACTTGTTGTTCAGCCATGTGCCACAGCATGCCCAGTAGCGGGATGACCTGTGGCAGGATCTACGCAGGAGGGTGAATGATGTGGGTGGCCATAACTGCACCTACCAGCAGGTGCGCAGACACTGCACGGACTTGATACGACATGCAAAACAGCGTGCCACTGCAATCACCAGGGAACAAAGTGGATCAGGTGGTGGGCCACCAACCCAGCCCCCACTCACATACATCGAGGAGCTACTGGCCAGTCTGGGGACACCCAGGGAACAGCATCCAGAAACACTAGCTGCCATCGTGGAGGTGGGTGTCTCCCAACCAATGAGCCTGGAGTTGCCTGGTAAGTCAGTACTGCACATATGGCTATTATATCCCATGTAGTTGCATGTGTCACTGTACATTATGTGAAGTAACAACATATGCAAGGTATGTGGACACACATGCTGCATACTACAGTATGCTACGTTGTGTATGCACACATGTGCATACTATATGCTATTACACAGGTGAATGTGTTCACAGGCACAGTGCAACCTGTGGCTGTCATACAGTCATGGATAATGTTCATACTGGTGTGTCACCCTATACAGGTACCTCTGGCCGCACAGACATGAGTCCGTTGCAGGTGAGACTGTCATCAGTATCAGGCATGTTGCAGTGTAGATCTATTTGCCATGTGGCCAGTTAACACTTGCACACCTGATGTTTGTTCCAGTCACGATATGCAGGTCGCACCACCCGTCATTCACACAGGCCACCCATGTGCAATATATACAAATGTAATGATACACTGACTTGAAACCACAGTACTTGTCATTGCAACATGTGTGGTCAGCTGTGCATACAATGGTGGAGGTGTTCTACACTGGAGGCATATGTAGTATGCATTGGAACAACATGTGTGGTATGCACACAGTACCACACAGTGAGCTGTGTAATGGGCAGCCCACAGGTGTCACCATTGTGTCATATGCCCCTGCATTGGGTGCACACATTGTGATGTGCCACCTAACATGTCCCAGACATGTAGTGTTCTGTCTGCAATATTGTCACACTATCGCATGACCTATACCCCACATACCAAACATACAACCCGTTGTCTGCATAACCCTGTGGATTGTGACATATCTGACATCTATGGGTGTATGTCATATGAGACAACACAGACATGTGAGATAGATGCCCATCACACACAATTGGCTAACACATGTGCACACATGGCCATGGGGGATGGCCAGAGACATGTAGCCACACAGTACTTGGGATGTGTATACACCCTGTTGCACATTGTCCACACATGGTCCAATTATAGCCTTAGTTGACTGCTTATACAGTTGATGTGGTAAACTGGACAACCTAAAAGCCTGTGCACAGCTAATGGAGGTGTCACTGAAGTCTACCATATACGATCTGTTGAACATCACAACTGTGTTGCAGTTAAGGCTATGCAATGTGTACATATTATGCATTCTACAGCAACATAGATGCCTCATGATGCCATGCAATGGCACAGTGTCTGTACTTCACACTGTATAGCAATGTAGACGGCTCACACTACCCTCCCATGCTCATGCACATTTGCTAAACATGCATTCTATCTCAGGGCATACACACAACACTGCAATGTGACGCCCATTATTATGCTGTACATGTGTCAGGACACCATTGTGTCAGACATGTATGCATGTTAATGCACATATCAGCAGATTACATGTCAAGGTCACGTCAGCCATGTGTACTGTTATCCTTGTCTGGGCCACATGGTGTATCACGGGGATGCATGCATACTACCATGATTGTGTGAACTGCATGGCTACTGATATGACACCTGCTTGCTGTAGTGTGCACCCCAGGGAGGTATGCTTACTAACACTATTAATGTCTGAGCTGCATGCCCTCTGCTGTATCGCAGGCCAGCTGCATGCCATCTGACAAATCACATGCATGGTGTGTGTGTGTGTGTGTGTGTGTGTGTGTGTGTGTTTGTGTGTGTGTGTTTGTGTGTGTGTTTGTGTGTGTGTGTATGTGTGTGTTTGTGTCTGTGTTTGTGTGTGTCTGTGTTTGTGTGTGTGTGTGTCTGTGTTTGTGTGTGTTTGTGTGCCTGTGTTTGTATGTGTGTGTCTGTGTTTGTGTGTCTGTGTTTGTGTGTGTGTGTCTGTGTTTGTGTGTGTGTGTGTGTGTGTGTGTGTGTGTGTGTGTGTGTGTGTGTCTGTGTCTATTGTACTTTACAGTATTTCTTTGCATTCACAGGTGATGTAGGTGCGTTACCCTCCTGCGGTCCATCTGATGTTAGTGTCCCCACAGATACTAGCAGTGATGAACATATGCATGAGGTACAGGCAGGGTTGTCAGGGGCTGAATCTGTGCCAATGGTTACCATCCCAGCTATGTCCCCCTTTTACCCGCACACAGTTCTGCTGCCAACACATACCGCATCACCAGTGGCCATAGAGGAAGGACAGTCAGCGTCTGTTAGCGTGGAACAGGAACGTGTGGTGGCTACATAAGGTGTGTCTACACACCATGGTGTCAGTGTAATGACTGAAGATGTGCCACACAGGCATGTGGCTGGTGCTGCTCGTAGGAGGACCTCTGGCAGACATGCACCTGCAGGACAGAGCGCAGCAGCTGGTATCACCAGACGCATGTTCCAGACTGTAATGACGGCACAGGCACGTGCTGAATGGCAGAACAGAGAAGGGCAGAGGCTGCAGAGGGCTGCTATCCATACCCTAAATGACAACATCCAGGCATTGGCAAATGCTCAACAGCAGATTGCTAATGTTCTGGATAGGCGACTAGGTGAAATGGTCGGAATCCTTGACCGAGGCATGGCAATCCGTGAGCGGGAGCTGTCTGTGCTGGAACATCTGGTAGGAGTGAGGCATAGGCCACGTGGACGTAGGCCGGCAACACCACCTAGTGTAGGTCGACGTGAGCGTGCCACCTCACATGCCCGCACCCATAGTGCCGGTAGCAGTAGCAGTGCAGCTGGTGCTGCGCTCTCAACACCAGGACACAGCAGGCCACATGGATGTGGCCCTGGACGTTCTCAGCGGGAACACGATTCTAGCGGACATGTGTCGTCGGACAGTAGCCACTCTGTACCTCCACCTGGTAGTGCCCGTGCAACCCCAGGCAGGCACAGGTCACGTGGCCGTGGACGGACACAGTGAGCTGTACAACCTGCTCTGTACAATCTGGGGCTGTCAATTATACCCCGTGTAGGCCTCACAAATGGCAGAACTGTGTACACACATACACGCACACAGCAAACACAACTGTAGGGCTCCACAACATCCACATGCATTCTGCACAGACATGTCCAGTCAACTCACCAGCCCTTACACACACACATGATGTTATCCATTGGTGCAGCCTATGCCCCTGGCAAATATATCACCCTGTGCATATGATGAAGCCTGTGCCGCATCCCTGTCATCCACACCATCGGTGCAGGGTTATGCACAAATATTCTGATGCACAGGGTGAACAGCATAGTGAGTGGTGTATGTAATATTACCTGTGTATGCATAGTGAGGGATGTGTATGTTGCAGTGGTTGTGTTTGAATACTGAGAGATGTGTATGTGATATTACCTGTGTATGCATAGTGAGGGATGTGTATGTTGCAGTGGTTGTGTGTGTATACTGAGAGATGTGTATGTGACATAGGTTGTGTACTGTCGGCATGCACCGGTCATACCATGTAATACAGGTGCAGCATGCATTGTGCTGTGTTCACGGTATGTGTCTCGGTTACATCTGTAGCACCATGTTGGTTGTGATACCCTGGTTCCCTCCTATGGTGTACTTACATGTGCCTACAGGTAGCAGTGTTTGCAGTCCCCCACGTGTAACTGTGGATTGCTCACAGGCACGTCTGGCAATATCAGCATGCTACATGTACCCTCAACCTGACTGTTGGAAACACCAACATGACACAGATGTCCACACATATACTGCACCTGACGCATGTGGTCAGTGCCACAGGCTACACTGGACAGAGACGTGACGTACATAACAGGGCACGTTACAGGTATGGTGACATGGTGCAGGGGTTGTACACAGCGGTCTGGCCAATGATGTTGTGAGGTGACACTTGGTAGCTGGAGGCCACACTGTGCAGCAGTAGCACCCTGTAACAGTACGGGAACATGGCCACATTCACGGGGTGTACACCACTATAACACACACCCCATAGTGTGCAGGTGGGGACCCTTGCCTATGTGGTCATCACCCTCACAGTACTATGCACCCACATGACGTGTCTCAGAGAAGGAACATGCACAGGTAGCCAGTATGGCTGGGACCTATGGCATCAACAGGGTAGTGCAATGCATCACCATTACGGGTTAGTCACCACATGGGGTTAGTGATCATTTCTCACCGTATATTAGCATACACCCTCACACCAAGCACCACACATACATACAGACACACACACACTGTGGTGACCTCACATGTGTATACGGACAGCCGACGTGTGTGATGCACCACACCGGCCGATGCCATGCTTCCCACACTGACGTATGTACAGATCTCTACAACGGTGTACAAGGATGTGTAACAACTGGGACATATTCCCTGCGATATGTGGCATCTATGGTCACACATTCAGACACACATGGCAGTACTGGGAATTATACACCTGCCATATGATGACACGTTTGATAGACATGCAGCGGTATTGATTGCATTATGTGTACCAATGCTATATCTGGCAAATGTGCTGCTATATGCACATCGGAGGTTGTAGGTGTTACAGGTGCCATGTGACATATAGTTGGTAACACCTGACCGCTGTGTATGCATTATGTCAGCACTGTCACGTAACAGCGACATAGCGTACTGTTTGCACATGGCATGATAGGATGGTGTGTGACACAACTGTGAGCCACCCCTGCACACATACATCTACACAGGTGGTACACCATGTTATGTACACACATCCCTCCATATGTGCTGTTTGTATGTCACCGTATACAAGTGTCAATGATGGGTCTGCATTGCGACTGCATGTCGAGGTTGGTGCAACTATGGTACGGACATCGCCACTGCACATGCATGGTTGCTGCATGCACAGTACAGATGTCACATGTGTCTCCTGTTGCCATGTTTGTATGCATTGCTATTGTTGGACATGTGTGTTGACATACATAACACATGGACTGTGGTATGATATCACGGGTGTCACAGGTGACCAGTACAAGGGTATGTGTCCCGGTCAACATTGCTACCTCCTGTAGTGTGGGCATTCAACAGACATGGGCCCACCTTCCATTCGCGTGTGTAGCATTGATTAGGCCACTGTTATGCACGAGGTACATCACAGGCTATGTATGTATGTGTTGTGTGTGCAGTCCATGCACACATCCACACAATCACATGTATGACATATCCAGACGTGTGTTCATTGGTGTACAGCAACAGTCAGGTGTCACAACTGTGTAAGGGCCGTGGTATGTCATGAGCCGACCTGTGCATGTATACTGGTATCATTGCAATGCATAACACCTGTTGGATCCCTGTTGGTACATGTGTACTCTGCACAGCTGGTGTACACCTCTGTACAGCCCAGTGGTCATGTGTCACATGGTGTTGTGGTACTGTAAGGCTGTGTAGTGCTGCACCGACGACATGGTGCTGACTTGACAGCTACAGTGTACACTGCAGTGTGTACGTGTGTGACCTGCACCTGTGACAGCTGTGATGGCAGCTGTGTGTGTACAGGTCGCTGCATGTGTGACCGCCCTGTGCGTGAGGACAGTTATACCTTCCTGTGCCCTTCTGTACTGTGCCCTTCTGTGTATACACTCCATCTGCATGCACGACAGGCCTTTGCAACAGTTAAGTGTGTGAGCATGCCCAGTATGCTGTTGTGTAGATGGACACACAGTACAGTCCATGTACACAGTTGTGTAGAGGGACACACAGTACAGTCCAATCTGAGACCTTCCGTGTTTACACTCCATCTGCATGCAAGACGGCCCTTTGCAACAGCTAAGTGTGTGAGCATGCCCAGTATGCTGTTGTGTGGATGGACACACAGTACAGTCCATGTACACTGTTGTGTAGATGGACACACGGTACAGTCCAATCTGAGACTTTCCGTGTTTACACTCCATCTGCATGCAAGACAGCCCTTTGCAACAGCTAAGTGTGTGAGCATGCCCAGTACGCCGTTGTGTAGATGGACACACAGTACATTCCACACTGCACCCTTCCGTGATTAGACTCCGTGTGCATGCAGGATGGCCCTTTGCAACTGCTAAGTGTGTGAGCATGCCCAGTACGCCGTTGTGTAGATGGACACACAGTACATTCCACACTGCGCCCTTCCATGATTAGACTCCGTGTGCATGCTAGACGGCCCTTTGCAACTGCTAAGTGTGTGAGCATGTCCAGTACGCCGTTGTGTAGATGGACACACAGTACATTCCAGACAAACGTGTGATACTAAGCGTGTGGGCATGGCCATTGACATCCTGTATAGCCATGGTGGTCATCCAGGCAACAGATGTCCATTTTCAATGTCACGATGGATGCCTACATTGAACACACTGGTTGCTGTCTCGAAGGGTGTACTGTCTGTGGCGCATCCCGTATCTATTTAGTGTTGTAGTGCTCCGTAGATATTTAGTTGGCCCGATGACAGCACTGCCGTGTTTGTTCACGCTACCTTGGGACAGTAATATGCTTTCAGACTGCTCACTCTCTAAACATTCCCTATCGGCATCTTTGCCTTTGCGGATGATGTCACCCACCTAGAAGTATGCCTCTGGGAGTGCTGTGTTCAGTAATCTCGGTAGCGCGTTCTGTAAATGCGTAATGCTGTAGTGTGATAAGGTAGTTAGGTGTATGTTCAACTCCCGGCCCTGCCAAGTGTGTGTGTGTGTGTGTGTGTGTGTGTGTGTGTGTGTGTGTGTGTGTGTGTGTGTGTGTGTGTGTTTCCAGCTGCCTGGGGACACAGTAATGCTTTTACATGCCTCACAACACATACATTCCCTATCGGCATCTTTGCCTTTGCAGATGATGTCACCCACCTAGAAGTATGCCTCTGGGTGTGCTGTGTTTAGTGATCTCGGTAGCGCGTTCTGTAAATGCGTCATGCTGTAGTGTGATAGGGTAGTAATGTGTAAGTTCGATTACCAGCCCTGCCATGTGTGTGTTTGTGTCTGTGTGTGTATGTCTGTATCTCTCTTTTCTCTCTATCTCTCTCTCTCTCTATATATATATATATATATATATATATATATATATATATATATATAAAATCTATTTTCTGCCCATAACTCTGCTCTTGCATGGACAGCTGACTGTTTCATGTATCGCATATTTGCATAGCTTTCACATACCAATGGGGTATGTTGCAAATCCCAACATTGTCCATGGAACGTCTGTGTTACGGGCGGTGTTACACGCCCTTATAGGCGTTTGCTGTATATCTTGGCAGACATCTATCCTTGCTGTACTCTCACTGTACTCGTACACGCCGGAGGCTTCATGTATCATGGCCTAGTTTTGCTGTGTGTGTGTCTATTTGTGCTGTGTGCATGGCTGTGGGTATGTCCCACTATCATCATTTGTAAAGGTGACAGCCCTATATGTACTTCATGTAGACTGCTGTGTCATTTGACATGTCAGCACATACCTGCGGACAGTACTGAACGTCCTACTGCAGCGCATTTCATACCTTCTGCGTTATCTTGCAGTCAGTAATGCTGTTTCCTCACACATGTATCTGTTTCTGATCATACCACTCCACCTCCTAGAGCAGACTTCTGGACAAGGCCTTATCTGATAGTGGGACACATAGGGGCAGTATTGACATGTTGCTCTTACAAACGTAGATAGTTGATACAATAATAGGTTTTGCATTAGTATGGCTTTTCTGATGGATTTGGTGTCTTAATCTCATGTTTGTCATTATTTCATGACTTCAGTTATCAGGAATGTGACAGAATGGTACTGATGTTACGTGGAACACACCAAACATATGAGGCAGAACTCTGCACATTCTGCGTAAATCTGTACAGTTGCGGAGTATGTGTCTGATACAAGATATCAACTTTCTGACACCAATACACACACTGTATGGCGGCATCACAGGCCACATGCCATTACATTTATATTGCAGGACACACCCACCCAGAGAGTTGTATTCCTCACACAGGCCAACAGCTGCTTATCCACACTAATTAGTCTATCATGTACCGTATGTGTGCACTGGTATTTGCGCTTTCCGTCAGTGGCAGAGCTCACGTACGAGTATGGGGGACTGGACATTGTTACGGTGACACTGCATGACACCCTGAGGGACACATTACTTTTGTGTCTATTAACCTTCCACATTGACATTCACAGGGCATGCGTTGTCATTCACATTTGTCGGAGTACATGCGTATGACTTGTACATGTTTTCTCATTTGTCCTGATGTCTTTCTTCTCACCTGTCCACCTAGTATCACTAGTTCTGTACATGTATTTTGGACAGGTTACCTTCATTCCCCTAACCTGTACACATTATGGGTAAATGCCCTGATGTTTGACCTTTGCCCTTGTTACATTTGTTATAGTAATGTGCCTTTCTGGTAAATTGCTGGCAAGGCATTACAAACTGTGCGGTTAGATAATAGTGACTGACATTTCCATTACATGATTAGTAACACTCATAACATTCGTATTCCTGGCTACGCCAGTATTCTCACAACGTTCTGACTTTGTCTGGGGTATATCTAATATAGTCCCTATTTGTATTTCATGTACTATGCCTTAGTGCAGCTGTCTAATTCTGACAGTTTGCCAGTTATGGTTACCATCTTGTTTGTACGCATGTCCATCCATGATAATCGCCTACATGACACTGATATAGGGCCCTACATATTCCCAAAATGGTTTACGCAATATCCAGTGGATGGTTTGCCCCATTATTGAGAATATAGGCGTGTGCTATACCCACATCACTCCCACAGGGCGGGCCTACGAAATCTCTGCCAAACAACACCTAGGCCCATTTCTGCATACCCATGATTCCCATACCTGACAACCCTCTACAGTACCCATTACACATATTTAATGTGAGCGATACTGAAGTGTGGAGACACTTATATGCACTCCCCACTCTCCAGATATCAGTTCGTACGTCATACATTCTATCGACACATGTGTCATCACCCTTGCACCTGCTACTGCTGCATGTACAGCTATATCGTATTTGCTGAGGTCACTTATTTTGCGTCAATGTCGGTTGACACTACGTATGGATCAATTTTGGGGTCCTGCAATGGACACCTATATGCATGTTTAAAGTGTAGAACTTGCTGGACTGTCACTTTCTGGCCAATGGTTTGGAAGGCAGCGGTTTATTCACCTTTTGTGCATGTCTGTTTGTCTACCCATATTAGCTATAACGTGGCCTATTTATGTACATATGTCATATCTACGGGACATATGTCTGTTGTGTATACATATATACATGTACAATCCTCATTTCATAACTTGCTTTGGTTTACGTCTGTGGATTATGTGTATACACATATATCTATATCCATACCATACCTTTCCACTGTATAGATTGTCGCAGAGTGTACAGCTTGTTGCCTCTTTATCTTTGGTGTGTTTTACATAAACCTGTGTCTATCTGGCAATGTAGTGGCATTTCATTTGAGACTTATGGTGGGAAATACTGGCAAGCAGTTCAGGTTATGACTGCATACCCTTCAGGGAATCCATGCTACTGACACACCCGTTATTCTATCCACTTTCTATGTTTGTTCTGGCACATATCTGGGGTTTGTCCCTATTTGTACCAGTAGTTTGCATGCCTTTGTCCAGTTTCATACTTTACAGGGTTAACAGGTTTGAGCCATGTATATCTAACGTGGGGGAAACAGCATTCATTTACTATGCTGTGAGCGGATCACACACGCACAGGCGCACTTGCATTTCCTTATTGTGGGTTACGCACAGGCGCACATGCATATCCTTATTGTGGGTTACATATGTTTACTAAGTCTTTGTGCTTACGTGGGCTTTATTACTTGTGACAGTACTAGTAAATTATCTGTAATCCGGTTAACAGACGTATGCGAAACACACGTTTACCTTTACATATTTAACCGTCTGTCCAGCACAGATGCATTCATTACACTTTCACATTATATGTGCTGTAGTCATAGTTGAACCGGGACTGCATTCACGTTGGCCGGATGCTGTAACCACTATACTTTTGGTGTTCTGACTCATTTATATGCATACCCATAGTACATAGCTACATTAACATATGCCTCACCGCTTCACTTACAACGCAGGCATCCATTCTCCTGCTGGGAAAAATGCGGTACTACATGTTACACATTCCCTATTCCCTACTGCTCTGGACCCAAGCTGCATATTTAATCACTGCAGGGATATTCAGAACCCCAAGGCTTATAGTCCTGACTCATACAGGTCTTTAATTATCAGGGTGTTCATGTGGTGATCTGGGTTTAGGCTTGTCCGCCTGGTGAACGGAACTGCCCTGACCATGTTCAAATGTCAGACAAAGCACATGGACAGGGTTTGTCCATTTTAAACATTTTATCTGTGTTTACAGACACAGGTGTTTGGGAACCTGTCAGCAGCTTTTAATGTTGGCAATACATAATATGGGTGGGGGTGGTTACAATACATAATCCACGGTGAGTGGTGTTCCCATTCACATTTGACTATTTCCTGTATTCATTCATACGAGGATTATTATTTTGCACATGACTTAACTATGAATTAACTACAGGTATGCAGTAGTACAGTCAACATATGTGAAGGTTTGTTACAGTATAAATGTACGGACCTCTGTAATACTCGGGGACTACCCCACATCCTTCACAACATTTCATGCTAATGTACATACTATTATTCTGCGAACTTTCGAAGTTTGTGAGAGTAGTAATTACATCTGTCCCTATTTGTCCACCCATCCTTTTAGGCTTTGTCCAGATTTTGTTTCTGTAATAGGTTGAGAGGTGGTGTCGGTATGTGATTGAGTTGAATATATACTGTCGATAATTCAATGGGGAGTAGGGTTACCACCTGTTCCTCTTTGCGAGGGGAAGTCCCACTTTGGACAGTTGTGTCCTGCAATGAAACCTAAGACATGGCAAATGTCCTGTGATTTTACGACAACAGTATATTTCTTATTTTCTTTACTAGTTGCATGATACCGGTATTTTGTATCTGGAACTCATAACTATTATTTGGGATAACATAAGCTATTCAAATGCTATGAAATAAGCTTTTATCTTGGCATACAAGTGTAATTCTGTCCTTTGCACTGGCCGGGGGTATGTTTTATCCTGCAAATTCTCACATTTCTACAACGGATGTCCCACCTTGGGCTTCTGAACAGGTGGCAACCCTAGTGGGGAGACCTGCATGGTGGACAGCTGTTCCATCCTGCGTAGTATGTTTTGCATGTCTGTCTAGAAACTGAACAGTACTGTGACTACACATACATGTTTTGTCCAGATGTGTACAGTACTAGACACCGTGGCATGTAAACAACTCTGAGGTTTCAACAGGTTACTTATCCCACGCGGGATGTACACACATTTGGCCGAAACATGAACGCCAAGAGGCATTTGGATTTACGTAACTGTGATGGGATGTTTACAAACGTGGGATACATATTTGCAATCCTGACACTGCCTAGGACGATACTTCCTACTACATATGGGGAATACTCGCTATGTGTAGCTGTACGAATGCGCAAGGCTGGTAGCTGGATTTGGTAGACATTCAGACATGGGTGCGGGTTATGTGCTATACAGGGGTTGTTGCGTATTGCATTTGCATGCATGGGTTCTGCTTTTGGATATCCCGGTTCCGCATATAGCATCCTATGTGTATGTGCAGGTTACGTTCCTGTTCATGTGTATAGCACATTTTAATATACATATGTTTGTGTGTGTTTGGTATACAATTTGGACTGTCAGGTTTCTTTATGGTTGTTTTATAGCCACAACTTCCCAGCTGTGTACTATCACTACCACTGTGGGACTGCTGGTGACCCTGCCCATGGGGCTATATGTGTGTATTGGCGGCGCGATGACATGATATGCTTCACTTCCACTGGGTATACCTACTTACAGTGCAGTACATTACGGACACATGATTTTAAAATATCATTTGTTCCATGGACGGAAACTCATATTGTGTTGCGTGCATTTCTGTTTGGTTCTCCATTTTGTGTGGCCGGGAACTGTCTTGCATGCTTTGCATACATTTCATTATCCACGGACACTGATAAGTGCGATTACTATTGCAGGCGGACTATAATATTCAGCAGTTTAGGTTGCTCATTGACAGCTGACATTGACACGCCTCCGGGCGCAGCTTAGTAACGCCCCATGCACTCGCGCACGTGTCCTATGCACGTGGATGTGGTGGCAGCGCACCTTCATTAATATGCATATGGCGCTACTACACCATATATACGCCGCACGGCCGGCGCAGGCCTTGCGCCGAGCTTCATGAATCCGGGGGCTTATCTTTTGACCATCAAGTCTGTTGCAGTTCAGAAATCCTTCCTTTGCACTCATCTAATTTCCAAATACCTTCTATAAATCCAAAGAAATCTTAATTCTCCTTCACTTATATCTTAGCAGACTCAACAGACCAGTATTGAATCTAATGACCCTTTTGGTATTCATTTGTATAAACATATCACTCAACTTGGGAGACCTCAGAGATTTATCACTAAAAGTTCGTTGGCCTCAAAATTCTATCTATCAGGACACACTGTTAGTTGTTTCATTACGCAAGTCTCTAATAGACTCATAAATTGAGATATGTGTATACCCTTTGAAGTCATACAAGATCTAACCCTTTTTGACATCCTTTTCCATTATAGAGCACATGCTTCTTCAAATACCCAGTTTTCTTTGGATGAAACACAAAACTGAAGCTCCATCTAGTTGAGGTGCTGGTAGCCCAGGTGATTGTAGAAGATCCCATGACACTTATTGAAAATATTATGGGTCCTTTATTTAACAGAGCATAAAAACATTATTTACAGATTTACAGGAAAATAAATACAAACTTCTATCTCTTACTATTAATCATTTTTCTTATAACATTCTCATTATTATGATTGACCCATGCTCCTTCTTCCATAATCATAATCTGATTTCTTCCAATATATCTGCCAAAATTAATTTCCCACAAAATAAAAATTCATTCAGTCTTTCATTCTAAATAACCCATATTAAGTAAAATAAATTCTTATCTACCCTTTTTACGTATTCTTTCTTCTTTCTTTTATAATATCCATACATCATATTTTTATCTGTATTGCAAATATCATTAATATGCTCAAAAACATTTTTTTCATACAATTTTTTCCAGAGTTTCAAAATTCTTTTACATTTCAAAAATACCTACCTCTGCTGTATTTTCCTCCCCACAAAATAAACACACCTCAGGATTCAATAAAATCCATGTAGGCATCGTGTAGAACCTACACGGAATGTATCCATGTATACGGGCACACCCCTCCCTCGGCAGTGTGCCATGCATATTAATGATGGCGCACTGCCAAGGGAAAGCATAGGAACAGGGATATCAGTATAGGGAGAAGTGTAGAGGCTACTCATGTTGTGGATCCTTACAGAGTGAGGCTCCCTGTACTGCTCCCCATTACTGTTGAAATGCTGCGAATTGGTTCAGATGTGTAACATTTTATTTTATTTTTTTTGTATGTTTGCTATGTGCAGAGTGGAGTGGAGCAATGCCAAGGTGTGCTTACATATTGACAGCTGACACTCGACAGACATCTTAAAATAGAAACTGGATGTCATTAATTATCATAATTGCATATTTTTCTTATTTTTAATTTTTTTTTATTTTTTTCTTAATTCCTGTTTATGCTGCACTGAGCACCGCAGAGCTGACCGACACTCATAAATACATAGCTGACAGTTGCTAGACACCTAAAAATAGAAACCAGATGTAATAAATTATTTATGTCTGGGTCTATTTAAGTGCATTTGCATGCTCAGTGCTTAGCAACGCTAACAGGTTGCCCAGTAGTATATGTGAATATATACTAGTTTTCATACTATCTGAGTAGCTAAATGTGTAGAGATACAGCCTAATGCTTAGTAGGTCCTGGGTTTAAGTCCATAGCAGTGATAAGATGTCTGCAATTTAATTTATTATATATGTTTAATTTTAAAAACAAATTTGTGAACTATGGCATTGCTGCACTGTGCTCAGCACTGCTTAAACATGTTAATGGCTACCTCTGTTTGAGCAGTGCTAAGCTCAGCTAAAGCCCCATTTCTGTGAGTTTTCACACTGCTTAGCTCTGCTCATTTGGTTTGCATGCTGCTAAGTGACACGGGACATTTTTGGATGTTGCTCAATGATGTGTAAGGAGAGGAAAATACCCTATATTAGGCACAATAGGTGGGAATTCAGCAACAGTCTTTGGAGTCTAATCAACTGGTGATATGGTGGGCAGTGCTGGGGAATGTGTGTGCTTTTGGGTACAGAGATGGGGTGTTCAGGAGTCCAGGGTCTTTGTTGGGCTCCTGGTAAAAAATCATGAACCCAGGATGCTGCAGGGTGGTTTCCAGGGCTCAAAGTGTAAGGCAGAGGCCTAGGACCAGTTGGCCAGGAAACTCAGCAGTGTTACTGGTATCCCCCTCACAGGTGAGCAGTGTCATTACCATTATGATGATCTAAAGAGGAGAAAGAGGGGAACCTTGGACACCTGGGTCCAAGATACAACAGCTGGGCATGCCCCACAAATATGTAAGTATGTTTTTCACTGTTTTACCAATATGCTAGCTGAATGTTTGCAAACCTGGTATGCATAATGGTGTACTTCTCTCCCAACAGCTGCAGCTGAGAGGACTCGCAATGTCGAGTCCCATGCCAGGTGCCTGGCCAGGTTGCACTGTGAGTGTCGTATGTATGGATTTATTATGCTAACTTTAGTACAATAAGCAAGAAAGAGTAAAGCATTTACTGCAATAAAGTATACAGAATAAAAACTGTAGTGCAATAAATGGGCAAGTAGAACTGTAGTGCAATAAATGGGCAATTAGAGCTGTAGTGCAATACATGAACCATAACTGTATTGCAATAAACAATGCCAATAACAGTAAGCAGAATGGTGTACAGCAGGACTGTGTTGTCATAACCATTGCAGCACAGCTGTTTACATTGCTTGTCTATGGTAAGGTTGCTGCAGTCAAGTTTAACACTGTAATAGCTGTAGAATGCAAAACTAATGGCCTGCAAAGTGTATTGTTTAACTCACAGTACAGTCCAAGGCTGTCTCCAGGCCACTATCAGTCACATAATGCTCTCTGTTTCTCCTATGTCAGGTAATAAAGTTATATGGGTGATGTAGCCCACTTTATGGGCAGATATTGTATGGACTTCACAGACATGTATCAGCAATACCAATAAACTGTTAAGCAGCATTGTTGATTCCTACAGAAATCTGTTTTAATAAATGCAGTATGGCCATATTCCAAGCATGTGTGTTCTATTGTCACTGCAGTCAATTATAGCACTGTAATAGTTCTAGAATGCAAAACAAATGCAGTCACATAATGCTCTCTCTTTCTCCTACTCCAGGAACAAATGGTATATAGTCGGGGTAGCCCATGTTATGAGCAGATATGATTGTGCTAACGTTTCACAGACACTTATCGGCAATACCAATAAAGTGTTCAGCAGCATTGTTGATTACTAAATACATCTGTCTACATATTCCCAGAATGGCTGTATTCCTTGCATGTCTGTACTAAGCTGCTGCAGTCAATGTTACATTTTTTTCAGATATCCCCTGCAGTCACAGCTATTGGGTTCTATTCTCATGCCTGCCAGCTAAGGCATGATGGATGTTTACTTTATATACTGTACACAAACATGCCTCTCAAGTGTCATGATTTCTCGTATTGTAATTAAAACTGCCTAATCCATAGGTCACATGATTACCAGAAAAATGATTACCTGGAATGCAATGTATTACCAAATCCACTTACAGAACACTTTGGCAGTTATAGAGGTCCACATTATGTAAAAGTGTTCTGTGTAGTTGTGCACCTGCATTTGTCATTGCATGGCCCATACTGACCCATGCTAACAGCTTGAGAGGTATGTATGTGCTACATCAGCTACAGGACAATTGTAGTCACTGTACTTAGAACTGATACTACATGCCTGTAGAGTATTTATTATCAGTGTTTTCAGGGATATAGTCTGCATTATCAGTAATGGGTTGTTTCTCTCTCTCTCTCTCTCTCTCTCTCTCCCCACCCCATATCTTCATTTAATTATTATTGTTATTTATTATTATGATTTAATATTAACTATATTTTTATAAAATGTGATGTACTACTGTTATGTGTTATTATGATTCAGTATTAACATATGTTGTTAAACTAACTATTTTGTTGGCCTTACGCTTTAATTCTTACTGGCATATTGTTAACATACTGACTGTTATGTTATTTACTGTTGTGTTACACATAATATACATTAATATGTATATGGATTAATAAACATGATGTTCTATTCTGTTAGTACTAACAATGATTTGGTTATTACTAACCTTAACTTATTGCTATACCTCATTTACCACAGCACGTCAAGTAGGCCAGTTCCATCTGATCAGTCTACCTTGCCTCAACCGGCAGTGGCACTGGGTCCCAGACCCAGACCGATGGTGCCCCCTCTGCTACCCCTGCACTACCTGTGGTGCCAGGTAGTACTGCCCCATGGGAC
This sequence comes from Protopterus annectens, assembly GCF_019279795.1. Lineage (NCBI taxonomy): Eukaryota > Metazoa > Chordata > Ceratodontiformes > Protopteridae > Protopterus > Protopterus annectens. The sequence goes on from NC_056728.1 coordinate 1,190,035,916, forward strand.
ATGGCCTGGCCCCCCTCTGGGAGTGGTAGCGCTCAGGATAGTCTACCATGGGTTTGACTGCTGCCTATGCCTGATTGAGGGCATGCTGGCTGACCTGGTAGTGCCCAGCCTCCAGCACTGCCATCCCCGGGTCAGTGAATGAGCAGTGCTGACAGTCCCAAGGGTGGGGATGTGAGTCATGTTGCTGCTGTCTGGTGGCACATGGGACTTGGATTCCACAACACCCTCCCTATGCAAGGTGTTCACTCCCCTCATGTGTCACACACCACCCCGTCTACTGTCTTGCCTGTCTTGTCTGTGTGCAAATGCACCCTCACCTATCCAACTTACCTCCCCCAAATGTACCTATGTCCCTTCCTCAACATTCCATTCTCACTTTAAAAAAAATGGGCACCTGTCCCCCCAAAAAATATTGTCCCATACATAGCTTTCCATTTCACACATGTGTCCACTAGACACATATAATTTGGTCCAATTGGCTTGACAATGCAGTTATGTTGTCCTCACCCCTCTCTTTGGGGTTGAGAGTTCAAAGTTATGTAACAATTCTGTGAAAGTGCACAGCTGTTACTCTACAAGAAATGGATAGCTATGGTTCTTTCCTACACCCTTCCTACACTTCCCTACCTGCCTTTCACTATGTTTTTCCTCCTGCTTGCACCCCATTTCACCACCTGCTTGCACCCCATTTCACCACTTTCCTATCTCTCAATTTTTCTTTTTTTTATATTATTTTAGTATGATGCTGCACAGCGTGCCATGTTGCACAGCTTCACTAAGCTCAGCTAAATACAGCTATATTGACTATATGTGTTTTTACACTTTTAATACACACTTACAAAATAAACACCTGTCCCATGTTTTGAGCCCAAGACCATCACACCTACAGACCATTGCATTAATCTGCCACACCACACACCTCTTAATTCAATATGGGTCGTTTAAACAAAACATAGTAGTTACCAGTTACAGTTATTAAGTGTGTTTCAGCAGAACTTTGCACGGCACCACTTAAACTTATTAAAATGTAATGGAAAAAATGGGAGTGTACCTTGTACTCTGGTGCAATAGTGCACCACTAGACAGCCAAAGACATAATAATGGGTGTAAGTGAGGCCTGTGATAGCAGGTAAATGTACCCTTTTATCAGCAACATGTAGAAAGACACCTGCTGAGGTATTAATGGTAAAATACATGTTCATCTGGGACCCTGGTGTACATATACATTCATATATAGCCATGCACATACTGATGGATGTAGAAAATGTATGTCACAGCCTGTATATGTACACATATATCTTGCAAATATGCCTTCGGTAGTAGTGACTCAGTAGCTCAATCTGTCAACTGCCTTGCAAACAGTACATTTTGCCACACACAGTCCTGGATTCAAATCCAGTTGTGTGTAGAAGTGAATGTACAGTATTGTGAAGGCAGCAATTAATGACTGAGTCATCCACACTTTATCCACACAATGCATTATAAATGACATATCTGCTTTTCACTGTTGGAAGTAACAGGCCTGCAGGTAGGAATACAGCTCACATATCTGCAGAGCAAAACTATATGTGCATAAAGTGTCACGTCATGCATTAATATGCATTCACAGAGAATGTCAATGCAGGTACTGCAAATGAGGGCCACTAATGTCAGAGTGCACCACACAAGCCTTCCAAAGTCACTGTGCAGATTATTACAGCTGCAAAGCTAACATAGGCATTGGAAGTCCCTGCTTGTAACAAGGCCTGCCCTCATACATGCTGCAAATTACTACCAGAGTGTAACACATGGCCTGACAGTTGCCCAAATAGTGGACATATTCCTATATTTATGCCCCATCTTACTAAAGGACACACCAAACATGTTGCCTAGTAGTCTGTTAATGATACCATTGCCTAACATACTTACCTTAAACACATGCCTTAATTGGAGTGGAAAGGGTAGCCTCAGCCTGGCTCTCCCTCTTCAACAAGGCGGACACAGCTCCCACAGTTACTCCTACAGCTTTTTGTCCTCCAAAGTGTTCATGCTCTCTGCTTGTCTATTACTTGCAGCAGCAGCTGCAGCCTGCAGCACACACATCTCTATGTAAAGGTTTCTGCTACAGACATACCCTCTGTGATAATGTAGTCTCCTCACCCCAGTAATGTCCAATGCAACATATCAGAAAGGGGCCCTAATCTACATGAAGGCCTTATATATTGTACAGTGGTTGTATTAGCTGTGTTGGCTGCAATCAACATTTCAGACCCACAGATTGGTTTAGAGGCAATCACCTGCTAATGAGAAGCATGTTTAAAAGGCAAGCAGCTGGCTACGGGGAACCATTCTGTATGAGACACCAGAACACATGCCAGCATTGCCTTCACATAAAAATACAAACTGCACACTCACCTTCATGGAGGCTCTCAATAAAAATCTACCCAAACAGCAGAGACCTCCAAGGCAGAAACGCACTAGACCAGCACAACACAACACTAATCATGAGACACATAACTCTCCTAAACAGTGTGCCCTCAACCCATCATAGAGTACAATGCCCCATTTGGGATGTACCTCACAAGACACTTCCAACAGCTGGAAAGACCACAAAAGCACCTCACCAAGAGGATTACTGGCCTCAAACATATGTCCTATGCAGCCCGACTGAAAAAACTCCAGCTGTACTCAGTGGCATATCGCTTACTCAGAGGTGATCTCTGCCTGACTTACAAAGCCATGTCCAATTCAGAATTGATGGACATGCTCCACCTAAAGAAATCCAAGTCACTGCGAGCCACGCGCTCTAGTGAGCTAAACCTCACCACAACAATAAATAGAACATGCTGGAGGGATAGATTCCTGTCACAGAGTCTCCCCATGCTTTGGAACAAAATTCCTAACTACATTAGGCAGAGCCCCTCACTAACACTCTTCAAGAGAAACCTTGACGAGTGGATGGGTAACAGAAATACACCCCTGGGATCACTTCATTGGCTCTGCTTGACAGAGGCTCAGTTAATTAATCAATGGGGCTGTGAAAGCCGACACACTCTAGCTAGGCTTATAAATGCCCTCGGGCAGATAGCGTAGTACCTACCTATGAACCTATGAACCTATGAACCAAAGCCCCTAAGGCAAAACAGCATGCCCAACACACTAGTCATTGGTGACTCGATAGTGAGGCACACTGATGTCCCACTCACTAGGTTAAATAAGGAGAAAGTAACAGTCAGTTGCCTGTCAGGTGCTAGGATCCACCACATAACGCACACACTCAGGTCCCTCAACAAGAGGTACAAATATGACTCTGTCATTGTACATGTGAGTGTAAATGACCTGAGACGTACCTCCCTGTACTACATGAAAGGAGGCATGGAGGAGCTCTCTGATTATGTAGCCCAGGCGGTATGACCCTAGCCCTGAGCAACATCCTACCATCACCCAGAATGATACCACAGTACATGCAGAAAATGATTGATTTCAACAACTGGCTAAGTTTCTGGTGTCATTCTAAGGGGATCCAGTATCTGTCTGCCTGGGATGACACGATTGACAGACCTCAATGCTTTACCAGAGATGGCCTGCATCTGTCACTCCTGGGCTTCCGGATACTGGGCAAGGCTCTTGCCACCCTTACAGTGCCTTTTTTAGGCGGTGCTCCAAAGACCAAATTACCACAGTAACAGCTACAAACAAATTCAATCTGAGTGTCATGCTGCTCAATGCTAGAAGTCTAAATCTCAAAATGCACTCACTCGAAGCACTCCTTAAAATGGAGAACATTGACATTTGTGCCATAACATAGACCTGGTTCAAGGCAGCAGAAAGCACCCTGCACTACCAGGCTACAACTCATTCCACACCCTTTGGCACCAGAACTTGGACTGAAGCTCCAAAGGCAGTGGCAGTGGTGTTTTCATATTCATAAAGGATGCACACACCTTCAGACTGGTAGCCCAATATAATGCATCTGAGATACTTCAGGTGCAGCTAACGTTGGGTAAGACAGCAATTCAGGTTGTAGCCTGCTATAGGTCCCAACCATGTCCCAAGACTCACACTCCATGTTCCTAAGCACCCTGGAGAATATTAAGGTCCAACCAAACACTCTCATACTGGGTGACTTCAACTACCCCTCCATTAACTGGGAAAACTACTCATGTACCAATACACTTGCCCAACATTTCCTGGAATTCATTAATTCCAATGCCTTGGACCAGCTCGTTCTTACCCCCAATAGAGGTAGCAACATCCTTGACCTGGTCATTACTAACATGGGCGACTGTTGCTCTACATCAATAGTCAACTCCTCCCTGGTTAGATCTGACCACAAACTAATCACCTAGGAAATTCACCCCCCCACCCCCCACAAAGGTAACCACCATGAAAAACTTCTCCAAAGCTAACTTTGGGGTCCTAAAAACAGAGGTGGCTAACTTCACGGCACCCATGCAAATGGAGATCAGTTGCATGACCACTGAATCATACACCAATGCACTGCACGAACATGTACACAAATGCATGGATCTTGCCATACCCAATAGAACCAAGATGCTCTCCTCCAAAAAAAGGAAGCCAATCTGGTGTTCCCCTGCCATAAACAAACTCTACAACAGTAGGAGGAAACTGATGCGGAATAAGGTGACGTCCCAACACTGGAAAAACTCCCTTATCAGCCTCAACAAAAAGTTGAGATCTGTCATCAAATCTTCTAAGCTAACTATGAAAACAGAATTGCAGCAGATAGTAAAGACAACCACAAGGCCTTCTATAGTTATGTAAAGAATCTCCACAGCAATACCCAGATTTTCTCTGTGCTACTGCACAATGGTACCACCTATACCGAGCCAACAGATATTGCCAATATATTGTCCGACAGATTCAGTGCCAACTTTACCCCTCCCCCCAAGGGTCCAGTCACAATACCAGTAGATTGCCAGGCACCCAGTTTTACTGCTGCACAGCTTAAAACAGCACTGTCCAAGGCCAAGAATACAGCTTCTATGGGACCTGACAATATCCCTAGCTGTGTTCTACATGAACTACACAGTGAACTGGCACCTCACCTGTGTGCCCTGTTCAATCACAGCCTCACATCAGGCTTTGTCCCTACCAAATAGCCCACTGCTACAGCCA
>NC_056728.1:1190041533-1190119033 GCF_019279795.1 Protopterus annectens
TTTCCCCCATTCATTAAATTTTTGGGGGCTGTTTAATTTAAAAATTTTCCCCAATTGTTTTAATTGCAAAAATTTTTTTTTTTGAAAAAACTTTCCCCACTTTTTTTATGGGAGGGTTTTTATTTCAAAAATCTGCCCCCACTTGAATTAACCCCCCAAAAAATCTGTTTTAATTGAAAACCCCCACATTTTATTTAATTTGCCAAAAAATCTGTTTAATTGAAACCAAAAGATCTGGTTATTTTTATTTCCAAAAGGATCTGTTTCCCCTTTCAAAACTTTCCTGTATTGATCAAACTTTCTCCCACACTTGCAATTACACACACCCTATGCAGCATCTGGTGTATTGTAGTATTTGCCAAAAGGATCTGTTCTCCCACACTTGCAATTACACACACCCTATGCAGCATCTGGTGTATTGTAGTATTTGCCAAAAGGATCTGTTCTCCCACACTTGCAATTACACACACCTATGCAGCATCTGGTGTATTGTAGTATTTGCCAAAAGGATCTGTTCTCCCACACTTGCAATTACACACACCCTATGCAGCATCTGGTGTATTGTAGTATTTGCCAAAAGGATCTGTTCTCCCACACTTGCAATTACACACACCCTATGCAGCATCTGGTGTATTGTAGTATTTGCCAAAAGGATCTGTTCTCCCACACTTGCAATTACACACACCCTATGCAGCATCTGGTGTATTGTAGTATTTGCCAAAAGGATCTGTTCTCCCACTTGCAATTACACACACCCTATGCAGCATCTGGTGTATTGTAGTATTTGCCAAAAGGATCTGTTCTCCCACACTTGCAATTACACACACCCTATGCAGCATCTGGTGTATTGTAGTATTTGCCAAAAGGATCTGTTCTCCCACACTTGCAATTACACACACCCTATGCAGCATCTGGTGTATTGTAGTATTTGCCAAAAGGATCTGTTCTCCCACACTTGCAATTACACACACCCTATGCAGCATCTGGTGTATTGTAGTATTTTCCAAAAGGATCTGTTCTCCCACACCTTATGCAGCATCTGGTGTATTGTAGTATTTGCCAAAAGGATCTGTTCTCCCACACTTGCAATTACACACACCCTATGCAGCATCTGGTGTATTGTAGTATTTGCCAAAAGGATCTGTTCTCCCACACTTGCAATTACACACACCCTATGCAGCATCTGGTGTATTGTAGTATTTGCCAAAGGATCTGTTCTCCCACACTTGCAATTACACACACCCTATGCAGCATCTGGTGTATTGTAGTATTTGCCAAAAGGATCTGTTCTCCCACACTTGCAATTACACACACCCTATGCAGCATCTGGTGTATTGTAGTATTTGCCAAAAGGATCTGTTCTCCCACACTTGCAATTACACACACCCTATGCAGCATCTGGTGTATTGTAGTATTTGCCAAAAGGATCTGTTCTCCCACACTTGCAATTACACACACCCTATGCAGCATCTGGTGTATTGTAGTATTTGCCAAAAGGATCTGTTCTCCCACACTTGCAATTACACACACCCTATGCAGCATCTGGTGTATTGTAGTATTTGCCAAAAGGATCTGTTCTCCCACACTTGCAATTACACACACCCTATGCAGCATCTGGTGTATTGTAGTATTTGCCAAAAGGATCTGTTCTCCCACACTTGCAATTACACACACCCTATGCAGCATCTGGTGTATTGTAGTATTTGCCAAAAGGATCTGTTCTCCCACACTTGCAATTACACACACCCTATGCAGCATCTGGTGTATTGTAGTATTTGCCAAAAGGATCTGTTCTCCCACACTTGCAATTACACACACCCTATGCAGCATCTGGTGTATTGTAGTATTTGCCAAAAGGATCTGTTCTCCCACACTTGCAATTACACACACCCTATGCAGCATCTGGTGTATTGTAGTATTTGCCAAAAGGATCTGTTCTCCCACACTTGCAATTACACACACCCTATGCAGCATCTGGTGTATTGTAGTATTTGCCAAAAGGATCTGTTCTCCCACACTTGCAATTACACACACCCTATGCAGCATCTGGTGTATTGTAGTATTTGCCAAAAGGATCTGTTCTCCCACACTTGCAATTACACACACCCTATGCAGCATCTGGTGTATTGTAGTATTTGCCAAAAGGATCTGTTCTCCCACACTTGCAATTACACACACCCTATGCAGCATCTGGTGTATTGTAGTATTTGCCAAAAGGATCTGTTCTCCCACACTTGCAATTACACACACCCTATGCAGCATCTGGTGTATTGTAGTATTTGCCAAAAGGATCTGTTCTCCCACACTTGCAATTACACACACCCTATGCAGCATCTGGTGTATTGTAGTATTTGCCAAAAGGATCTGTTCTCCCACACTTGCAATTACACACACCCTATGCAGCATCTGGTGTATTGTAGTATTTGCCAAAAGGATCTGTTCTCCCACACTTGCAATTACACACACCCTATGCAGCATCTGGTGTATTGTAGTATTTGCCAAAAGGATCTGTTCTCCCACACTTGCAATTACACACCCTATGCAGCATCTGGTGTATTGTAGTATTTGCCAAAAGGATCTGTTCTCCCACACTTGCAATTACACACACCCTATGCAGCATCTGGTGTATTGTAGTATTTGCCAAAAGGATCTGTTCTCCCACACTTGCAATTACACACACCCTATGCAGCATCTGGTGTATTGTAGTATTTGCCAAAAGGATCTGTTCTCCCACACTTGCAATTACACACACCCTATGCAGCATCTGGTGTATTGTAGTATTTGCCAAAAGGATCTGTTCTCCCACACTTGCAATTACACACACCCTATGCAGCATCTGGTGTATTGTAGTATTTGCCAAAAGGATCTGTTCTCCCACACTTGCAATTACACACCCCTATGCAGCATCTGGTGTATTGTAGTATTTGCCAAAAGGATCTGTTCTCCCACACTTGCAATTACACACACCCTATGCAGCATCTGGTGTATTGTAGTATTTGCCAAAAGGATCTGTTCTCCCACACTTGCAATTACACACGCCCTATGCAGCATCTGGTGTATTGTAGTATTTGCCAAAAGGATCTGTTCTCCCACACTTGCAATTACACACACCCTATGCAGCATCTGGTGTATTGTAGTATTTGCCAAAAGGATCTGTTCTCCCACACTTGCAATTACACACGCCCTATGCAGCATCTGGTGTATTGTAGTATTTGCCAAAAGGATCTGTTCTCCCACACTTGCAATTACACACACCCTACTACCCTCCCCGCCCAACACACACACACTTGCCGGATTCATACCATTACCTAACTTTGTCACGACATGTGAGAGAGACACATTAGCGAAGAGCACTATTCGGATAACTAGGAGGTTTCTGTTCTCCGGCTATACTTATAGGGTGCTGACATCATCAGTGTTTGGAAAGGGTAATGTGCATCATGTAGTGTGATCTCATGATTGCCAAAAAGCACATGTCTTTCATACAGAATTGCACACACACAAACTCCCCACATCCAAAAACACACACTTGCCATTTGCAGGTTTCAAACCCCTACCTACTTATGTTTTGACACTTGAAAGAGATGCATTAGCAGAGTATGCTATTCGGTTTACTGGGAGGTGTTTCTTCTCCAGCTGTACTTATAGGGTGCTGACATCATCAGTGTTTGGAAAGGGTAATGTGCATCATGTAGTCTGATCTCCTGATCGCCAAAAAGCACATGTCTTTCATTCAGAATTGCACACGCACAAACTCCCTTCATCCAAACACACACACTTGCCATTGACAGGATTCAAACCCCTACCTAACTATGTTATTACACTCATGACAGACGCATTAGCGGAGCACGCTATTCGCATTACTGGGCAGTTTTTCTTCTCCTGCTGTACTTATAGGGTGCTGACATCATCAGTGCTTAGATAGGGGAATGTGCATCCTGTAGAGTGTTTTCCCAGTTGCCAAAAGGAACATTTTTCTCACACAGACTTGCACACACACTAACCCCCCTCTACACATACTGGGCAGTTGCAGGATTCAATCGCCTACCTAACTATGTTATAACATTTGTCACAGACTCATTAGCGGAGCGTGCTATTCGCATAACTGGGAGGTTTTCTTTCTCCTGTTGTTCTTATAGGGTGCTGACATCATCAGTGCTTAGAAAGGGGAGTATGCATCCTGTAGAGTGTTTTCTCAGTTGCCAAAAGGGACACTTCCCTCACACAGACTTGCACACACATCAACCCCGCTCACCCACATGCACCCACACACACACACTCACACTGAGCATTTGCATGGTTCAAACCCCTACCTAACTATATTATTGCACTTGAGGGAGACGCATTTGCAGAGCACGCTATCAGAATTAGTGGGCATTTGTTCTGCACCTGCAGTATTTATAGAGTGCTGACGTCTTTATTTCTACAGAGGTATGTACATCTAGTACTACCTCTCAGGTGGGGGATAGCATATATATGCATTTGCAGCCACCTACTTCAGGGTCAGATATGCACATTGCACTGGCAGGTTATGTTCTATACCATGCTTCATGACCACAGGACCTGTAACACACAACACAACCAGTCCAGAACACCACTCCCACATCCAGGACACACACTTTGCTTCTCTGGGAACAATGCCGGGATATGCAGGTGTTCACATACACCATTCCAGTTGTTAACATCAGGTACAGGCATATTGTGTGTGGGAACTACTCAGGCCTCTACAACTTTACCCTACAGCCACTACAATTTGTGGGTCCATGTGCTATGGCAGAACCACTCACCACAGCCACATGGGGGAATACATATTGCACCTGTACATCTGCAACATGGGTACTCACTGTTCCACACCAGAGGTAGACCACCATTGTTGATATCTGACCATACCCACCTTTCCCTGGACATCCATATCCCATCCCCACCCCCAGGCAAGGTTGTCACTGCAAACAAACTGTATTTAGCACAAGCAGACTCTACACTTTTGAAGACTGGGGTGGACGACTTCAAAGGACCCATGCTGGGGGACTATACTGGCCACTCTGCATAATCCTTGACAACTGCATTCTATGAGCATGTGTAAGGTTTGCATTGATCATGCTATCCCACATATACCCATGACTGCTCCACAACAGGACACCTGTCAGGTGTACACCAGCCATATATGAGCCGTCCAACAGACAGAGTGAGCTAATACATTGCAGAGCTGTAGCCCACAGAGGGAGGACATCTGTGAACAGTACTGGCATGACACTTCAATCCCACATAATCATCACAACACAGTGTTGACAGTGGAATTGTCCAGACACTGCAGATAGGGCTCCCCTCAGTCTGTTATTGACACCCACTTACTGTTAGAGGTCCTCAGCAACCCTCTTCCAGCGCACACCAACAACATGGATGTGGCTTAGCACATTCAAACCCTGGGATCTCCAATGTGCCCCTGCTTGACAGAGGCACAGCTCACTAGCCTCACACGTTGCCTTATGTGACCTACTTTACAGTGGCACAGTAGCCTACTGTACTGGGGATGCAGATGCCAAGCACACTCTGGCTAAGCTGTCATTCCCTAGGGCAAACAGCCTAGTATTGACCTATACACCCATATTTTTAATTGTCAGATGCACAATATTTGTTGCTGTTAGACTGTTTGCAGGTCTTTATTGCCATAGCATTCCCTGTTCCTATAAACAACTTGTGTATCTGTGGAAGATGTTTGAATATGAGGGCGATCCACTATATCAATTATGTCTCTGTAGTCATTTACTGTGTGCACTGGGAAGATTGCTGTGTTGTGGTTGGTTCCTGGAATGACACGTACAAATACCAGATATGTGTGGACAACTGCTAAACGGAGATATGGCCTAAGTGTGTGAGCATGCCCAGTTCAGCCTTTCCATGGCATGTTTTCTGACATATGCCTCATTTATCAAAGTGTGCGAGCATGCCCAGTGTGAGCTTTCCATATGTTGAAATCTGCAGTCCACCACATATTTGGGTGTGTGTGAACTTCAACAATATCTCACGTTTATGGTTGTGTGTTGGGTGTCATGTTGTGTACTTACTGGCCAACTGCTTCGTGTCTGCCACAACAGGGATTATACTGTGCCTGCAGGGATTGCATGGGATACTTTGCATACAGTTGTCAACATCCTTTCATAATGACCTAACACTGTAGTACCCTATAGTGTACTGGTTCAGTACTTTCACTGTGGTGGACAGTATCCTGGGCTTTAGTCCTATCACTGCTTGACATCTTCATAGTGAGCACAACAGACTGTGTAGGGACCAGTTGTGCACATATGACCATGTTGCATTATGTTCAGATATGGACTACCTACACCAGGCTTGTCCAACATTGGTAGTGTATTCCACAACATAGGTGGACATTGGCAAACACTAGCGATGTTCCCTAGGCCATTTCTGATGCTAGTCACAGAGTGTGTTTGTCCTTCGACACACATTGTAACTGGAGTTTGCCATGACATATGCCATGGTTAGTATACTGTACCTCCGTCTACCTCTGACATAACAGTGATACCCAGGGTTAACCTACCATCTCCCATCCACTCATCAGGATTCCTCTTGAGGGGTGTCGATAGGTGACTCTCTGGCTAACCTGTACTGGGAGTTTACTCAAGAATGGGGGTGGCATCTGTGTTATGGATCATTCAGTACAGCTTGTCCTATGTATGTCAGTGCTGGGGTTCAGGTCTCTCATGTGCATAGCTCACTGCCATTCAGATTGTACAAGGTGCAGCATGTTCATTGATTCCAGCTTGGACATGGCTTCATACATCAGGCACAGCTTGCCTCTGGGTGGGCAGTATGGCAGTGTGTGGAGCTGCAGTTTGTTTAATCAGGCAACACATGGCATCTGTTCATGCTCTTTGCTACTCCTGGTGGGGTACGGTTGTGGACTTTACAGTTGATGGAGGTATCTGCTGAGGAATATCCCACAGGGGCTATTGTAGTCAATTGTGACGCTGATGAAGGATGACTGCAGAGCCACAGTGACCTCCTCTTATCTAGATCTGACGACCTTCATGATTGGGTGGGTATATGGTATGTTTCTGCGAACACTACAGCCACATGTTTGTCCAATGCAGGATATCTATCACCTTGTGTCCCCAGGTCTCTCATTACATGTTAGGTACGTAATGGGTTAACACCTGTGTGGTAATTGGTGGGCACTTACTGTATATCCATGGTGGTTGTCTATACACATTTCTGCAATTAGCTTGCTGACATGGCTATGGCTCCAGTTGTCTGTTTCTATGTGGCCCTTTTGTGGGTTGCTTGTGTCAGCTGGGGGTCAGATATGGTGGGCAGTTTGTACTCCTCTGCAAACATGTTCAGTCACAGTCCTTCCATGTTGGCCTGTACCTATGGGACATATATACGGAACGGGGGGGGTCCCAGGACCAAGCCTTGTGGGATGCCACTCATATCTGCTTTGTAGTCTGACATAGATGCAGCATGTCTGACCATGTCAGTTCTGTCCTTGGTCTGGTTTGCAACCCCTCTACTGACATAGGGGTTTATATTTAAGCTGGTGAACATATCCATACTGAACTCGTAGGGTATTGTCTGGAAGCATTTGCACGGTCCAGCTATGCTGTGTGGACCACATTGCCCTCATCAATGACCTTAATGACTGTTTCAAATGTGTCAAACATTTAGGGGCAGGATCTGCACTTACGACAGCCACACTGGGTAGGGCCCGGTGTCAGTAGGTCCACGATAGCTTTATGTCTGCGGTACATACTGATCCTTTCCATAGCTGTGCAGACCAAGCTTGTCAGGATCTTGGGGTGGTAGTTTGCAGTATCCATTCAGGCAACACCTTTGTTGTGAAGGACCACTGTTGTTGTACACTGCTCTTTGGGTACATATCCTGTGGTAAGGCTGACATTGGGCAGTAGTGTGATTTGGCATTCCATTATTCTTGGAGTCCATGTTGGCCTCAGCCCAGGACACCATCAAATACCTTTGCTCCTGTGTGTTTTGCTTTGTAGATGGTGGCTGTTACCTCAACATCTGCAATGTCAGGGGGCCAGCAGTCTGTTGGGATAGATATTTTGCATTCTGGGGGGGGGGTGTGCACTGCACCAGTCAGGTTGTATGTTGGCAATATGTGTGTGTGTTTGGTATGTTGTTTGTAATATCTGTGTGATTCGGAGCATATCTGTGAATTCCCGACATGGTTCCTACCATCAGTTGAGTAAGCCTTGTGATTATCCTTATTGTCCTGTACAATTTGTATCTTCATAGGTTCATAGGTTCATACTAGGCTATCCACCCTAGGGCATTAGTAAGCCTAGCCAGAGTGTGTGTGTCTTTCGCCGCCTCTTGCTATGTGACTATTATGGCCATTTATGATTTTCTTTACTGTGCCTCTGTCTGGACGTGACACAGTGAAGACCCCCAGTGTACATCTATGATCATCCATCCACTTGGCAATATTCCTGTTGAGGGGTGTCAGTGAGGGGCTCTGCCTAACATGGATTGGGATCCTGTTCCTGGGTGTGGGGAGCCTCTGGGTTATGTATCTGTCCCTCCAGCACATCCTATTTCATTATGTGTTGAGGCTGACATCTGTCACTCTCACAGCTCCAATGGCTTTGATTTCCTGGGGTGGAGCATGTCCATTACTCCTGTGTTGGACATGGCCTTGTACAACAGACATACAATGCCTCTGTGTAGGCAGTCTGTGACTGCATTCAGCTGGGGTGTCTACAGCCAGGCAGCATATGACATATATTTGACACCCTTTATCCTCTTGGTGAGGTACCTTTGAGGTCTTCCTAACCACTGCAGGTGTCAGGTACGGTACCTCCCATATGAGTCATTGTACTAGATTATGGGTCTGATAAGTGACCTCTGTTGATGTAGATGTGAATCCTTTCATGATACGGTGTCCAATATAGACAGTCTTCCTAGCCACATTGGCATTGTGAGTGTCACATGACAGGTTACTGTCGACTTGTGTCCCTAGGTCCCTGCTTACTCCTTGCATACATAATGGTTTACCACCTATGTGGTAATTTGTGAGTACCTTGTCTGGTATTTGGTGGGACATTCATACTGTCCAGTGTCTTCAGGATGTCTGGGTGGGGTTCCTGTGTGTGAGAGTGTGGTCTGTCACATGCTACAGACTGTACAGCAGTTTTGACTACAGTTAAGTGCACATGGGTGGTCTCCGCTGCTTCATGGATTGTCAGTTACCTGGCCGTATAGGTGTCTGTGCTGCATATGGATACTCCCCCTCCTTTGATGTTTTGGCCCAGGTGTTGGGGCCATAACGCATGATATGTGGTATAACGTGGTAGTGCTGGTGTGCTGTCAGTAGGCTTGCAGCAGGCTTCTGTCACTGCACATACATCGATGTTCTCCATACTGGGAAGTGCCTCAGGAGCATGCATATTGCAGTTTACACATCTGGCATTGGTCAGCATTACCCTTATGTTTCTTACCCCTTATGTTTTCTAGGGTGGTGGGTTAGTCTTTTTGGCCTTGCCTACGTACGGCTCTATGGAGGTGGCAAAGGCCTTATCCAGTATCCAGACACCCAGGGGTAACAGGTGCAAGCCATCCCTGGAACAGCAGCATGGCTTGTCATGCATGACATCTCAAGCAGACAGACATTAGACCCTCTTGGACTGACAGCTGTAACTGTGCCACCTGTTAAAGCTGATCATTCTGTGTTTGTACTGTGGCATCATTCTTGGTGAGGGCTGGATGCAGCAAACGGCCAGTGTCATACCGGCCTGGAGTACATACTCAGAGAGCTCATCCATGTCTCTTTTCATGTAGTCCAGGGAGTTACATCTCAGGTCATTCACACCAGCATGGACAATGAGTGCATCATATTTCTGCTTGCTTTGGGGTGACCTGCGTACTTGTGTCATGTGGCATATTGTGGCAGCCTACAGGCAGCTTACTGTACCCTTTCCCTTGTTCAGTCTGGTGAGTGGGACAGCAGTGTGTCTGCCTATACAGACACCTATTACAACTGTATCAGGCATGTTGTTTCTCCTTCTGGCCTGTAACTGTTTGGCACACCAGCTTTGTGTACTATGTGTTGCATGTGCTATGTTTGGAGGTTGTGGTTGCTTGGGGTCTGCTTTGGAGGCCTCTGTTGGTGTGGTGTGTTTGTAATTAGGGCCTCCGGGAATGTTTTTCTGTGTTTATGTGTTTGGTTTACAGTTGTGATAGGTCTATGTGGGACTGGGTTTGTGGTGTATGTAGTTACCTTCTCCTCCTGACTAGTTTTGACAGTACTGAGTTGGGGGAGCTCAGCCTCCGGTTTGGATAAATGGTTGCATCTCTCACATATATTTGTATTTATTGGGGGGAGTTGAGGGTTGTCTGTGTACTTGGGGCAGGTGTCACATTGCCTCTGGATTCACAGATTCTACTTGTTGTGACTGGCCTTAGTGGATTGTATGTGTGGACATATTTTATTGCCATACTACTGATCAGTGATTACTTCCCTTTTTATGTTTGCTCTATCATGTAGTAGCTTCCTCATTCTCTTGCATGGTTTGGTAATGGCTGGAGTCCAGCATGCCAGATGCCTGCGTGTATGGCATTGTGTCTTGTTGTTATTTGTGACTGCATAATCCAAGCATTCCTGGCTGTGTTCATGGAATGCCTGTATAACATGTTCTGCGGTGTGTCCCATATTCTGCACCTGCACAGGGCCTTTTGTGGATTCCACATCGGTTTGGAGGGGTGAAACTTATGCTTTACACATGTTTTTCATTGTGGTTTTCTGGCCAGGGACTGTGGTCAGGATGTGTATATCTGGTGTGATTACTCTATGGTCTGGTCTTACCAGTGAGGCATACACTTTTCATCTTGCCATCCAGTATGCATGTTGCTGATTATCACATCCAGTATGCTTACCCCTCTTGTGGGAGTGGTACGTTGTTACTGGGCATTTTGGTTTATGGATTCTGGGAACTTTTCTACTACTGTGTTGGTGCTAGTATAATGCTCCCAGTGTATGTCTGGGTATTTTCAGGCAACCAATATAATGTGGTTTGGGAGGCTTGATATATTCCTGTATTCCAACATAGGCCAGGTGCAGTTCCTGGTGTTAGGACAGTAGTCTGCAGCAGGCTATATACTGGGAGGCGGTTTTAGCCACTGGTACTTGACCATGGCTAATCCATGCTGCTTCTTGTTGTGGTACCAACATGGGGGTGTGGTTATCCTTGACAATTATTGCTAGTCACCCTCCTTTTGTAGCTTGTTCCATGTTTTGAGGCTGTACAGCACAGTATGAGGTGTAACCTGGTAGTGCTAGAGTGCTGATGTGAGCCTTGACCCAGTTTTCTATTACAGGACAGATGTCAACATTCTCCATACTGTGTGCGTTTACACTGCATGCATCTTGCTGTTTAGACTTCTGGCATTGGGTAGCATTACATCTAGGTTCCTATCCCTTGTGGTACCTATGAAGGTGGGTTTGTGTTTTGAGACTTACCTATTCAGGGCACGCTGTGGGTACTGACAGCCTTTGCCAGTATCCGTGGGGCCTGGACTGATAGGTGCACGCTACCCCTAGCAGGTGGTGCATCATGTCATGCTCAGCATGTCTTCCCATGCTGAAACACATTGGCTCCCCTTTGACTAACTGCATTACTTCAGCCAATTATTGCAATTGATCATCCCATCATCATTTTGTGGCTTCATGCTTGGTGAGGGTGGATGTTAGTCAGGGTCCTCAAGTGTGCATATAGTACATGGTGTTACATTACTTAACACATGGCATTCATGCCTCAGGTGGTGCTGCAGGGCTGCCTCTGTCGGATGCACATATTACACTCCCTGTACATGTTTGTGAGCAGGTCATGTCATTTTAGGCATCCCTGTTATTATTTGAGGGAGTCAGAGAGGGGTATCATTCCCAGGGTTCCTACTGAGCCAGTGTATGTGCTATACGTTGCCTCTTTGCCAAGGCCAGGGCATACTGGGCACGCTTCCTTCTGCCTACTGGGGCAGGCTCAGGTTGTTCCTCCTCCGAGTCACGCCTTGCCTGTGATGGCCTTGGCAATGGTGGGGGGCTGTTTGGCCCAGCCATATGCTGGTCCTGCTGCAGCTGTTTTCGCAAGATCATATTATGTAGCATAGCACATACCATTCAATTTGGGTACCTGTAGTTGGTGCGTACTGTAAGGCTCCATCAGATGTGTCCAGACACAGGAACCGTGACTTGAGCAGCCCAAACACACGCTCTATTACATTACGTGTGTGTGTGTGTGTGCCTCATTATGGCGTTCCTGTTCAGGTGTGTGTGCATTTCTGATGGGTGTCATCAGCCATGACTCCAGTGCATAACCGGCATCCCCCACTAGGTGTCCATGTGGGATGTCCCCATTGGCAAATGTCTGGTACAGCTGCGTCTAATGCCAGATGTGGGAATCATGGTTGCTCCCAGGGCAGCCAGCACACACATTCATTATTATGCCCTGGGCATCACACATGACCTGGCAGTTGATGGAGGGTAAGCCCTTGCGGTTAATGTAGGCCCTATCCCGCTCACCGGCTGGTGCTTTGATGCATATGTCCGTGCAGTCTATTGCACCCACTACCTCAGGGTATTCCGCTATTTGCTGGAAGAGACGCATATTGCTGGCCAATACCTCACGAGCATTGGGGAAATATACATGATCACCGACATGTGCTGACATGGCATCCAGGAACTGGTGCAGTACCCTGGAGGCTGATGCCTGTGATATCCCCATCATATCACCAGTTGGTCTCTGGAAGGTACCTGTTGCTAGTATTCTTAGGCCAACACATACCTTGGTTTCCACTGGAATGGGTTCCCCTCTGTTGGTTCTGTGTGTGAGGCGTGGCCTGCACAGCTCGACTATTTGCTGCAGGAGCTCTCTGTCCACTCTATAGCACTCTACTATCTACAGCTCATGTAACCCGTGGTAGGTGACCCTGGGCCTGTACACTCTTCTCCTTCTCTTCACTGTGGGTTGTCTGGCACCATCTGCATTGTCACCACCCTCAGCAAGTCGCCTATGTCTCATTATGACAGCTATGGCAGCCCCTAGCATTTCTGCTCTGAATTCAGCTTTTTCAGTTTTCACTTCTAATAGCTTACTCCTGTCTTGCAGTGTCTCTTGAGAGAAACATCCTGCACTGCTGTTTGCAGAGATTTAAGTGCTGGGCTGGGCTACTATTCTGCCTGTATAATTGCCTGCTTCTAATTGTTTTCACCTGCTAGCTCCAGCAGTATTCCCTTCTAGCTTCCTAGTAATTCTGTTGCTTCCTTTTTCCTTTCTGTTTCCTCAGGGGGGAGCAGCATGCATACCAGCAGACACGTGCTCACAGTGGCTTACACGCGCGCACACATGCTTACACGGTTCAGGATCTGCCTATTCGGGTTAAAACGTGTGCACACTAGTGCAAGCAGTATTACAAATCTACCAAAAAGCTCCCACATGCTCAGTCTGCCTTACACGCATGCACACTGCCCTACTCGCACTTCATGGCGCACACACGTGCGCATGCACGCCCAGCAAGAAACATTGGTGTAAGTAACAGTGTACACCTTCCATTTCTTGACTTTCCCATGCTTATCTTATGGCACTCCTCTTTCCCTGATCTGTGTCTGTCATCTGTCATGTTACACTGACCTCCAATGAACTGCATTTCTTTCTACCATTCCCCCCTGTGATGTCACCTATCTCCTACTCTATTCCTCCCCTTATGTATCTCTTACACTACTCAGACTGTGCTCATTTGCTATGTGACCGTGGGAGTCAGTATCCTTACCCTCATTTACACGAGATTGCCTACTAATGCTTAGTTACATGTCTTAGACTCAGCTTCCCCCCTTAGCAACCACTACACGGTGGCCATGTTGTTTTTGGTCTGCTGGTCCCTGCATTGTCATTCCATGTATTGCATAAAACCCCCATTTGTGGGATTATAACCTTTATTTTTATGTTTTATACAGCCAGCCCGTTTGCGCGAGGCTGCACTGCATTTAAACATCGGCGATCGCCGGAAAAAAAAATTATATATTTTAATATTTGCATCGGGGTACCTTGCCAATGGCCACATATTTGGCCATTGGCATGCTGCCTGACACATATGCACCCTTTATTTGGAGCTGACATGGCTCCATTGTGTTTTTTGCAGAAACGTACTCAGTTGTCAACTGAATACATTTCTGCAGCTAACACGTCTCTTACACGGGCTAGTTTCTGCTTCGTGGATCGCTAATATACCTCATTTGCATACCTTTCGGCTGCAAGTGAGGTACTGAGCATGTCCATGCCCAGTCCGTGTAAGAGACGTTTTAGCTGGTCTCTTCAACGGAGTTTCGGTCTGTTCCTGGATCGTGAGGCTTGCATGGAGTGTTACATGTCTCTTACACTCCGTGCAAGCCTTCGTGAATCCTGCCCACTATCAGGCTGCAAGACAAATACAGAAAGATAAAGTCAGACTCACTTCTGCTCACCAGGCCCACCAGCCTTCAAGCAACATAGTATAAGTAAAACATGGAAACTGAGCTACTTCATGTTCAGCCTGACCATTGGCAAAGCCTCCCACCATATCATTGTTAGTTACAGGATCCCCACTGAGTATGAAGAGAAACACTCAGTATACCTGAAGCGACAGGGAGGGCATTCAGCCCAACACAGGACAGATGGCCGATTTAACAGGATCTCAGTCATAAACACACAATACAACAGAAGGGAGACATTTCTGTCTAAAACTAAGCAGTAGAGTGCTCAACAGAAAAAAAAATCCCACTTTAGTATCAACAGACAAATCCGGAAACTAGCCAAATCTGCAAAAGCTTAATAGGGGACAAAAATAGCCTTCTATGCAAAGGATAACTGTAAAGTATTTTTTTGTTAGTTTAGAAATCTTAAGGGAAACACTCAAAAATGTGCTGAGTTGGCTGAAGAAGACAGTGCTTATATTCAAGCAGAAGACATTGTAAACTTGCTGGCCTTTACATTCAATGAAAATTTCACCCGTGTATCACCTCCTGTCACTTCTGATGAAATTCCCCCTATGTTTCCATTAACTGATATCACAAAAGAAGAAGTCGTCACTGCACTCTCTAAAGCTAGAGACACAGCATCTATGAACCCTTACGGAATCCCAGGGTGCCTAGTAAATAGCTGAAGCATGACCTAGCACACCAATTCATTTCTCTATTTAACAACAGTCTCTAGGCAGGCTTCACTCCAGTAGAGTGGAGGACAGCAACAGTCAACCCTTTGCACAGAGTTGGGCCATCAATAGATCCTGGAAACTAATGACCCATAAGTCTGACTAGACTGATATGCAAGGACAATCATGAAGCTGAAAACCCCTTTTTTTAAAGGTGCATTCACCTCAAAAGCCAAGTGGCACAGTGGTTAAGATGTATGCCTGCCAATCACAAGGTGCAAGGTTTGAATCTCACCCCTGGCAAGAGTTTACAAATTGAAGGTATATATTTTTTCTCCCTGAGAGGGAGTGAGACCAGATAGTGAAGCGGTTATGGTATTCGCCTCCCATGAACAAGGTACAAGGTTTGATCCTGACATCCGGCCAATGAATTATCTCTGGCCTTTGCATTATCTACTTGTGCTTCTGTGGGGGTCTTTCCCCCAAATCATGCTGAATGTTTCCATCTGAAACTCACCCATAAATGGAAGACCTTTAAAAGGGGAGAATGAACAAGAAAGTCCTCAGCGCAAGTACCCCAAGACAAATAGAGGAGGAAACAGACTTAGTCGAAGAAGAATGGCAGCACCTCCAAACAGCATGTGGGATGACTACAGAACAGATTTGTGGACAAGCAAGTGATAGAAATAAGTTACTTAAAGAAAGGTTATTGAGGAAGTCACGGAAGTCATCAAAAGAAAGGAGGAGTACAGGACAAAGTGGGACACGGAAAAGAAAGACTAGGCCAGGAAGGATACTGGATGGCTAAGACGGAAGCTAAGAATGGAGTTCTACCAGCTTCTAGAAAATGACCTCAGTACATGCGGAAAAGATACTATCAGGCTGCTTGACAATCACAGAAAGATAAATTCAGACACACTTCTGCTCACCAGGCCCACCAGCCTCCAAGCTACATAGTATAAGGAAAACATGGAAACTGAGCTACTCCATGTTCAGCCTGACCATTGGCAAAGCCTCCCACCATATCATTGTTAGTTACAGGATCCCAACTGAGTATGAAGAGAAACACTCAGTATACCTGAAGCGACAGGGAGGGCATTCAGCCCAACACAGGACAGATGGCCGATTTAACAGGATCTCAGTCATAAACACACAATACAACAGAAGGGAGACATTTCTGTCTAAAACTAAGCAGGAGAATGCTCAACAGAAAAAAATCTCGCTTTAGTATCAACAGACAAATCCGGAAACTAGTCAAATCTGCAAAACCTTAATAGGGGACAAAAATAGCCTTCTATGCAAAGGATAACTGTAAAGTATTTTTTTGTTAGTTTAGAAATCTTAAGGGAAACACTCAAAAACGTGCTGAGTTTGCTGAAGAAGACAGTGCTTATATTCAAGCAGAAGACATTGTAAACTTGCTGGCCTTTACATTCAATGAAAATTTCACTTGTGTATCACCTCCTGTCACTTCTGATGAAATTCCCCCTATGTTTCCATTGCCTGATATCACAAAAGAAGAAGTCGTCACTGCACTCTCTAAAGCTAGAGACACAGCATCTATGAACCCTTACGGAATCCCAGAGTGCCTAGTAAATAGCTGAAGCATGACCTAGCACACCAATTCATTTCTCTATTTAACAACAGTCTCTAGGCAGGCTTCACTCCAGTAGAGTGGAGGACAGACAACAGTCAACCCTTTGCACAGAGTTGGGCCATCAATAGATCCTGGAAACTAATGACCCATAAGTCTGACTAGACTGATATGCAAGGACAATCATGAAGCTGAAAACCCCTTTTTTTAAAGTTGCTTCTACCTCAAAAGCCTAGTGAGGGTAAGATGCTACTCAAGGTCAGGGTCATACCAGCCTGGGCTACATGCTCAGAGAGCTCCTTTATGTCTCTTTTCATGTAGTCCAGGGAGGTACGTCTCAGGTCATTCACACCAGCATGGACAATGACTGAGTCATTTCTGTACTTGCCTTGGAGTAACCTGAGTGCTTGTGTTATGTGGCAGATCCTAGCACCCGACAGGCTGCTCACCGTGACCCTCTCCTTGTTCAGCCTGGTGAGCGGGACGTCAGTGTGCCTGACGATAGAGTCACCTATTACAAGTGTATCTGGTGTGTTGTTTAGTCTTAAGGGCTGTGACTGTTCGGCACACTGGCTTTGTGACATATGTGTTGCACGTGTTTTCTTTTGGGGTAGCGGTTGCTTGGGTGTCTGCTTTGGAGGTCTCTGCTGTTTAGGCAGATCTTTATTTAGAGGCTGCGAGTATGTTTTTGTATGATTATGTGTTTGGTTTGCTGTCGTGGAAGGTCTATGTGAGACTGGAATTGTAGTGAGTGTGGTTTCCTTCTCCTCCTGACTGGTTATGCCAGTACTGAGTTGAGAGAGCTTAGCCTCCAGTTTGGCTATATGGTTGCATCTCTCACATGTGTTGGAATTTGTTGGGAGGAGGAGAGGGTTGTCTGTGTACATGAGGCAGTTGTAACATTGCCTCAAGATTCCCAGATTCACCAGCTGGACCGGAGAGGAGATTGAAAACTGACCTTTGGACATGCTAGAATAATATTGGGAATTCCTTAATAATTGAAAACAAGGGCCAGTGGGGATTGAGGGTATAGTGCTTTTAATTTTTAGTGCTGACTTATATAATTGCTTTAGCGAGCAAGTGCCAGGTAACTTAAGTGCAATGTGTTACAGGTAACTTAAATGCAAAAACGACAAACAGTAACTTTTTTTCAAGTGTAACAAGGAAATAAGTACAGTAAGCAATGCAGGTATCACTAGTGATCCACAGAAGCGCTGAGAAGCCACGTATTAGGTGGAATTAGCGTTCCAGGGAAATAACAAGCAAACAAACAACAAGCATATAAACAAAGCTAGATTCAGCAGGCCTGGATCTAGTCTATGCTACAGCAAACAAGGTGTACCAATTTCAGTAAGATACAGTTCAAATATTCAGGCACTATAAACCTTTAACCAGAAATTCCCAGCTCAGAAGGGCAGAGTCCAGCCTCTTCTCCCACAGGACTGTAGACCACGAACCTTCTTCATGTAAAATAACTGGCCTGAAGCCCAAGTGCTTAAACCAGAACTAATACACTTTAAGAATAACAGACACTGGGCTCTCAATCAGCAGTTCCCAACTTAGAAGGATGAAAGCTACCTGTCCTGCCATCACAGTGCATGCCACAAACCTTCCTAATGTAAAACAACTTGTCTGAAGCCCAAGTGCTTAATCCAAAAGACTTAGAATGATAGCTACACTTTAATCAAGTTACTACCAAGCAGTAATAAATACAATTGAATACTTTAGAGAATGCCTGGATTAGTGCTCAAGTTACACAAACAAAGCTAGATCCAGCAGGCCCGAATCCAGTCTATGCCACAGCAAACAAGGCACCAACTTCAGTAAGAAGCAGTTCAGATATGCATGCACTATAAGCCTTTAACCAGAAATTCCCAGCTCAGAAGGGCAGAGTCCAGCCTCTCCTCCCACAAGAGTGCAGACCACGAACCCTCTTAATGTAAAATAACTGGCCTGAAAGCCCAAGTGCTTAAACCAGAATTAATACACTTTTAGAATAACAGACACTGAGCCCTCAATCAGCAGTTCCCAACCTAGAAGGATGTAAGCTACCTGTTCTGCCACTACAGTGCAGACCACAAACCCTCTCAGTGCAAAACAACTGGTCCAAAGCCCAAGTGTTTAAACCAAAAGGCTTAGAATGAGTTACACCAAGCAGTAATAAATACAATTGAGTACTATAATAAATAAAATAAGTACAATTGAGTTTATCACACTACACAGTTATAGGACACGACATGGAGATTACTGGGCTACACTTTTCCCGAAGGTGTATTTCAAAGTGGATGACCTCAGCAGACTTGTCATAGCAGGGCTATGGGTAGGGCAGTGTGTGTGTGCATGGGCCATAACCCATTCATCTAGAGGTTGACACACTACATGCGGACACACACAGGGTTATATTCCGCAGGTATGTGTATAAAGCTGCTAGATGACTACTTCCTTGTACAGTCATGTTGCACAGCTAGCATTTGCACCACATAGTCTGTAATGCTGATGGATATCGGTGGCTAATGTCTACAGTGAGTGGCATTTACACCTCATGTGGTTGTAGCCATTTGGCAATGTGCTGGGTGGGACAGGCCTCATAATGGATGGCTCCTTGTCACAGTCACTCGATTCCACACATCTCTGTACATCTACTTCTGGCTTATTATAGTGTGTTGTTCTTGGATATATGTTTGTATTCCTATCCACTGTGTGTGCAAAGTATGACTGGTGGATACTGAGGAATGTATACACTAACATCTGCAACTGCCAGATATGTATGGCCCACTGTTTGCAGAAATGGGCTTCATTTGTTTAAGTGTGTGAGCATGCCCAGTATGTCCTTCTGTATTGCATGTGTGGATCGATTCGAGGTAGTTTGTACTCCAGTGCAGACCTTTGTGCTGTATACCTACAGGTAGCAAACTGTTTCTGCAGGGTATCGATCGATCATTTGGTAATATGGGGACAAACTGTGCAGGGGATAGTGTGTACTGTAGGTGATTGTGTCTGTGCTGCTTCAGCTGCATGGTACTGCTGTTAGCAGAGATATTCAGCCATGTGTACTGTTATACACTGTGATGTTTACTGTCCTCATGTACTGTCAGGTGGACATTATTGCACACAGTGATGTCTTGGGGGACAAGGGTGACTGCACATTGTCTGGTATTGTGGGCAGACACCTACATATTCATGGTAAGTTATGCCATTCTGGAGGGGGAGCTGCAGACACTTCCTGTTGGGTCTGTGTATCTGGTTCAGCACCTTGGTACAGTGCTGGCAGAGGATCCCATACTTGTACATCCATCGATATGACCGTATGGCCTTATCTTGCTGTGGCAATACCTCACAGCTGTACAGATTCGCACAGGTTTCCCAGAGGCAGGGGCCATGTGTCAGGACATTATCCCTATTGTGGTGTATGGGCAGGTATGTAGACACCCATTTATATGTTTGCAGCCAGGGATAGTGTGTGGACACAGCTTTGTGTTGGATCTTGCGCATTCCATGCCGCCCATGCTCCAACCCCCTCCTCTGTTATTCTATCCTCTTCCATACATTATACATACATTGTCTGATACTTTCCCTAAGGTTATCACCCCATCACAGCTGTGTGTTGGGTCCATAGTTCATGCAGTGGGACATGGTGGACATGTTACTGTGGTTTTTCCACATGGCCTTGCATATGGCTTATGTGGAGTGTATGTTGTTATTTGGGTGTCCATGACATTACATGCATTGGCAGTACGTGTGAGACACAGACCTTTGGCAGAAGCCTGTGGGCCATTAGGTGTTGATGCGGGCCAGATGTGGCAGGCCATTGCATTCTGTCAGTCCTACAGTCTCAAACCACCATGCAGTATATTCCCCTGGGGTGACAGTGTACATGTGCTAGGTGTTCATGCCAATACCTTCTATCAGTCTTGATCAGGTGGTGTGGGTGCTGGCAGGGTGCTACCTACAGCTAGGGACACACCTGCATGAGACACCTGCACTTCATGCTGCATTTTTTCAATATTGCCATATACAGGTGGGGTCATATTGTACCCATTCCCCACAGCAGGGATACAACTAGAGACGTACCTGTGGTGGTGTTTGCATGAGCTGGGTGCATGTGTGCTATGGACACTACTTGCATCTGACACACAGATATGCATGGGACATTCCATTTATGCTGGCATGTGCAGGTAAATCAGCTGTTTCCAAATACATCAGTCTTACCTCCTTTGTGATCTACAAGTGTTCGGGCAGGCAACACCGGTATCCCCTACTGCAGGACCAGATAATGTGATGCATACCTGTATGTACAATTTCAAGGGTGTCTCCATTTAACAGTGACACAATATATACTATATGTCTGGGATACTTTCCCCTGTGTACTGCTTGTATATCTAGCCCAACAGCCATGCCATGTCAGTCTTTCAGATGGTGACACATATTACCACTATACATTTACAATGGCTTACTGCTAGCATGTGTTATACTGGTGGGAATTGTCTTTGGCACTGCAGTCATGAGATCTTGTCCCTGTCATCAGCAGTAGTGGGTAATGGCCACCAGGTCTTACCTCAACATGCTTACATACTGACCACTCTCACACAATATGAAACACACACCAACCTAACACACACATACCTGCATATTGTGCAACTGCTACAACCTACCATGCTACCTTGGCCACCTCTGGGCATTTGTGCTCCACTGGTATTATACCTACACATACATATTACTACATTTCTACATAGGGTTGTGGGGGGACACATCTGATTGTTACAACATGTGTACATCAGATTGGGGGGCACACCAGACCATTACTACATTTCTGAATAGGTTTGGGGGGGGTCCACACCTGACTGTTACTACATTTCTAAGTAGGGTTGGGGGGAGCATACTTGACTGTTTCTACATTCCTACACAGGACTGGGGGAGGGGGGCACACCTGACTGTTACTACATTTCTGTGCGGGATTGGGGGAGGGAGCACACCTGTCTGTTTCTACATTTCTACATTTCTGCACAGTGGTTGGGAGGGGGCACACCTGACTGTTGCTACATTTCTATGTTGGATTGGGGGAAGGGGCACACCTGACTGTTGCTACATTTCTACACAGGGTTGGGGGGCACACCTGACTATTTCTACATTTCTTCACAGGATTGAGGGGACACACCTGGCTGTTTCTACATTTCTACGCTGGATTGGGGGAAGGGGCACACCTGATTGTTGCTGCATGTCTACATAGGAGTGGGGGGACACACCTGACTGTTACTACATTTCTACATAGAATTGTGGGGGGGCACACCTGACTGTTTCTACATTTCTACACTGGGTTGGGGGGCACACCTGACTATTTCTACATTTCTTCACAGGATTGGGGGGCACACCTGACTGTTTCTACATTTCTACGCTGGATTTGGGGAAGGGGCACACCTGACTGTTGCGACATGTCTACATAGGATTGTGGGGGGGCACACCTGACTGTTTTTACATTTCTACACAGGGTTGGGGGGCACATCTGATTATTTCTACATTTCTTCACAGGATTGGGGGGCACACCTGACTGTTTCTACATTTCTATACAGGATTGGGGTGGCACACCTGACTGTTACTACATTTCTACACAGGATTTGGTGGGCACACCTGACTGTTTCTACATTTCTACACAGGATTAGGGGGGCACACCTGACTGTTACTACATTTCTACACAGGATTGGGGTGGCACACCTGACTGTTTCTACATTTTACATAGGATGGGGGGGCACACCTGACACTTGTACACATTTACTATGACTGTACTGGTATGTCAGGTACTCCATTTAATTCTGTATTCTAACCTATCATGCTGACTAGAGGCATATCAGTGTAATACAAGTCTTAGCTTTGATTGACCTACATATTAGTTTCTGACATCCTACCCTTCAGACATAACATCCCACTGCCTGCCCTGCTGTAGTCTGTCTGTGTAGGCCTGGAGGGGGAGGATACCCATAGGTATCATTCAGTGGCCATAGTCTTTTTTTATGTTTGTCTACACCTGTCCTGCTGGCTGAGACTGTTGTTGGGTATATGAACCTCCCTGATTGGCATGTGTGAGTCATATGGACACACATGTGGCCCAGCACATTTCCTGCAGTGGGTTTTGTCACCCTGTGTAGTACTGGCTACTATGGTGATACCCGTATTTGTTACAGATCTCATGGTGCCACTATAGGTGTCTGCTATCTGCTGGCATACCATTCAGCCACTCAATTCTCTTGCATGCTCACATTCATACCATAGATACAGGTAACAACACATTCTACTCCATTCGGCAATTGGTAGGTTGAGTAACTTACCTTGTGGGTGTGCCAGTATTGAGGATGGTGCTGGAGGGCTGCCTATGCCAGGTGCACATAGTACATTCCCTATACATGGTTGAGAACAGGTAGTGTTATGTTTGGCATCCCTTTTACTGTATGTGTGAGCCAGAGAGAGAGGTGTCATTCCCTGGGTCACTACTGTGTCAGTGTATGTGCTATGCGTTGCCTCTTTGCCAAGGCCAGGGCATACTGGGCATGCCTCCATCTGCCTACTGGGGCAGGCTCAGGTTGTTCCTCCTCTGAGTCCTTCTGTGCCTGTGCAGGCCTTGGCATTGGTGGGGGGCTGTGTGGCCCTGCCCCGTGCTGTTCCTGCTGCAGCTGTTTCTGCAGGATCATATTGTGTAGCATGGCACATATGATGACAATTTGAGTACATGTAGCTGGTGAGTACTGCAAGGCACCACCGGATGTGTCCAGGCACTGGAACCGGGACATGAGCATCCCAAACACACACTCTATTATAAGTCTGGTCTGTGCATGTGCCTTATTATGGCATTTTTTGTTCAGATGTGTATGCCTTTTTGATGGGTGTCATCAACCATGGCTCCAGTGCATAACCAGCATCCCCCACTTGGTGACAATAAGGGATGTTCCCATTGGCAAATCTCTGGTATAGCTGAGTCAGATGCCAGATGTGGGAATCGTGATAACTTCCAGGGCAGCCAGCACACAATTCATTATAATGCCCTGGACATCGCACACAACCTGACAGATGATGGAGGGGAAGCCCCTGCGGTTGATGTAGACCCTACCCCAATCACCAGGTGGTGCTTTGATGCATATGTATGTGCAGTCTATAGCACCCACTACCTCAGGGTATTCTGCTATTTGGTGGAAGAGATGCATATTGCTGGCCAACACCTCATGGGTGTTGAGGAAATATACGTGTTCACTGGCATGTGCTGACATGGCATCCAGGAACTGGTGGAATACTCTGGATGTTGATGCCTGTGAGATCCCCATGATATCCCCAGTTGGGCTTTAGGAGGTACCTGTGGCTAGTATTCCTAGGCCTACACATACCTTGGTATCCACTGGGATGGGTTTCCCCTCTGTTAGTTTGGTGTGTCAGTTGTGGCCGGCACAGCTCAACAATTTGCTGTAGGAGGTCCCTGTCCACCCTATAGAGCTCCACTATCTCCAGCTCATGTAGTCCCTGGTAGGTTACCCTGGGTCTGTACACTCTTCTCCGTCTCCTCACTGTGGGTTGATTGAAAGCATTCCCATCCTCATCACCCTCAGCATCTTCCACATGTTGTTGTATGATAGCTGCTGCAATCCCTATAATTTTGTTGTTTTTTTTGTTAAATGTTCCCCACTTGTATAAGCCGGTGTTGTAGAGTATGGGTAAAACCAGGGGGAAAGGTGTTTGCATAGTTTATAGTAGTGTTCTGGGCTGGGCTGATCTGTTGCCTGTTTAATTGGCTGGTACTGATAAATTTCACCTGCCAGCTATGTTGACTACCTTCCTACTGCTGTTTTCCCTTCCCATTGCCTTCCTGTTTAAGCACGGGGGCACACCACGCAAACACAATGCTCAAATGTGCACAGAGCTGCTATTTCCTGGTTTACATTTTTTTCCTTTAAAACCAGGTGCACGACATGCACACCCGCTTAGGCAATCTAAAGAGTGCTAGGCAGCCTCAGATACACCCCCTTACTTAGCTCTGCTAAGCTAGGGGTAAACCCGAGCCACAGGGCTCCAATCTGCTTACAGTATGCCTGACACACCCCTATGATGTCACCTAACTCCTAAGCTTCCACCAAGCTATTCCTGCTCTTGCACTGTTGGGAGCTGCCTAGCATGCAGGGTAAATCTGTGATTCACTATCATTCCCCTCATTTGCATAGGATTGCCTGCTAATGCATAGTTACATGACCCACACTGAGCCACCCCCCCAGCAACCACTACTGGCCATGTAGTTTTATGCCTCCCCTTGAGTATAATGGCAGAATAGTGATTTTGGTTAGAATGCTTATTTTAGGTTTATTTTCTTATTCCCTCCCGATCCTGTTTGGGTGCCGCTGCCCTACGCTTAAACAGCTGAGATCGGCAAAAAAAATAAATAAAAGTTGATGTTTGTTTTTTTGCAAGTGTTTTCTATGCCAATGGCCTTATAGTTGGCTATTGGCATGCTTTATACATGATACCACCCTTTATTTTAAGCTGTCATTGCTCCGTTTTGTAATTTGCAGAAATGTACTCCATTACAGGCTGAGTACATTTCTGCAGATTACACTAGTCCTGCATGGCCAGTTTCCAGCTTCCTGGATCACAAATTCACCTCATTTGCATGGATTTCTCCTGCAAATGGAGTAATTTGCATACAGGGGCTGAGTCCATGTAGGACTAGTGCAGGAGCGCTCGTGCACACACCTACAGGTTATTGCTGGATCACAAGGCAGACATATTGCCTGCTGGAGATCCTGCAATAGTCCTGCATGCCATGCAGGGCTTGCAGAATCTGGGGGTATGTTTAGCAAGAGAGTTAGTGACATCACAATCTTTAATAGCCTTTAACTGTTCTCTAATCCTGGTCATTAGTCACCTTACACTTTTTCCAACATTAAAAGAATTGCATGTACTACAATTTGCATAGTAAACAATACTTTTGCTGTTACAGTTACAGTAACATTTGGCAGTAAAAAGTCTGTCAAAATGTGCAAAATAAACAAAATTGCTGTTACTTACAAATTGACATTGTTTGAATTCATGCAAGTATATGTGCCTTTCCTACTAAGCAACAACTTCTCAGTAATGGGATAATACTCTAACAACTGCTTTAGGTTATGAGATATTTACACCCAATAATCTGGATTAACTCATGATTGCCTGTAATAATTTTCCAGTTGTCAGCTAATATTTTTGAATAGTTTTGCTGTCTAAAGGGATGAGAAAATGAAAAGTGCTAACACTACTCTTGTCACTGGAAAAAGCATCTAACTTTGTGTTTTCTTGGTTAAAAGTGATACCAGCTTTCAAAATGGGGGAAATTTAGTTGCACATGGCATAGTTACCTCAAAACCAATTTCAGTCAAGAGTTTAAATGGATAACCTCTACACAAAAATAAATCTGTAATAAAATTAACTTCCTTTGTAAACATATTTTATATACACACACGTATATATATATATATATATATATATATATATATATATATATATATATATATATATATATGTATATATATATATATATATATATATACACACACACACACACACACATATATATATATATATATATATATATATATACATATATATATACATACATATACATATAGATATACATACATATACATATAGGTATATATAGATAGGGTCTATATCATAACATTGAAGTTGCAAAACTTCGAATGCTATGATATCGAACCCAAAACCTCGAAGACTGAAAACCGAAAGCCGGGGAACATCGAATTCTTTCCCAGGGGAAAGAATTCGGTGGTCCATTTCCATGGCTTCGCTATTTCCTCCACTGTGGTGTGATCTCGGAGTTGGTATATTTAAGTATGGGGTGTGGGGGGCACAGCCCTCCACGTTGTGAGGTGTGGGGGGGCAAAGCCCCCACATTAGAAATGGTGTGTAGTGTTTGTGTGTTCCGTGTTTTGTGCTGGAACAGCGATTTTTTTCCCCAGGGAATAAAAATCGCTGTTCTCAGCTTTTGGAGTTTTATGCTTACGGGGTTTGGAGTTCAATGTTATGCTGTTCACTGCTATTGTGTTTTGATCATGTGACATAAACCCTATAGATATAGATATGTATGCACATGTATGTATTTATGTATGTATTTATGTATTTGTTTACTGGGGACAATGGTAAAACAACTGCATGTTGAGATAAAGCCAGTATTTAATAGACATTTCCTTATCCAAGCACAACAACTGACAAAAATACAGAAGCACAAATATAATACTGAGATGACCAGCAGAACTACTGAATGTAAATCTCATGTGCTGTAGAATTTTCTAATTAGGGACATACTAATTTGTGGTATAAGAAATAATGATGTGAGGAGTAGACTTTTAAGTTAAATAAATATGACCTTATCAAAAGCTGTGGATGCATGAATGAAACTGCAATTGCTAGTTAAAAAATAACTGAAGAAAAGAACATGTGTAAAACAAAATATAAGACAAATTATAAGACAAAATAAAAAATAAAGGCAAGATGTGTTGTAACATTTATTTATATGAAAATGCAAGATATTTGAGGATCCAAGATGGAAGCCATTAATTCATACTTCATGTAGTAGGTGTGGCTTTAAGCATAAGAGGATGTAGTTGCTGTTTCTCAATCATTCCTGCAGAAGTTGTACAAAGAAGAATATTTTATGAAATGCTTAAGTGGAAAGACAAGTTTGCTCAAAAGAATTTGCATGTTGTTGAAGAGAAATATTAACATGAAGTGTTTATTGGTTACTTGAAGTAAAAAGACTTGATACAGCAACATCTGAAAATGTATCTAAACGAGTGAGGCATCAGTGCAGGTTATATCATCCAAATGGCATACTGAGAATTAAATGACATAATACATAAAAAAATAGACACTTGAAGTACATTGTGTTTTTATTTTGCATAAAAAGGAGTTTTAAAGTTTTTGGACTGCATGTCTTTCCAAAGAGAACTGTGTATATATTCTTGATATTTCTGGCAACTGGGAGGCATACCTAGGTTAAAAACTTCTGATATGCCACCGTCAACCTATCCTATATCGGAAGTCTCCGTGTCCAGGCATGCTGACTGTGTCCGAAATATGGACAGGGATGTGAAAGCTACAACTTCAGTGTCAGACTGACCCTCTGTACCCGCAGACTGTGCCTCTTCACCACCACCATCATCATCAGAGGCTACTGATACTCTATCATCAGGTGGTAGGAGTTCCACAGTGCCACTCCTGGGATCATTTATGATAACAAGCAATAAACACAACAAATAGAAAAATAGAGAATAAAATGTATCACTCATTTTCCTTAAACAAAAGGTGTTTTAAACTATAACAGATGCTAAAGCAACACATATTTTAATAACATATAGGCCTGAATCTACCTTACAAACAGTTAGACCAATAACCAAATGTGTGCTTATCCTGTGCAAATGGGCTGGCATCTACAATCCAAATGTGTCTGTATGTGAGGAAGGGAAAGGAAAGAAGGTTGATAAGTATCACAATGCAAATGAAATGAGAAAAAGAGAACAATCCCATTCACAAGTGCAAATTAAAAATGTTCTCATACAAAAATGTAGTGAACAGTTGGATTCCCCAACAAAACATCCTCCTCTATTTCCTCAAGACTGTGTTGTTTAACTCACATTTATCACTAGTGGAGATGATGTCCTCTGTTTCAGTTGGTGGTTGAGCAGTAGCAGGGCCACCCCCCATAACCACCTTTTCCTGGATAATTGCAGCTACCCTATGGTGGGCAGAGGTTATCATATCATTTATCCAGTATTCTATCTGGGAAAGAGTTCTCCCATGCTCTCTGACTTCCTGCTGCCATATCCTTTCTCAGGTAGATTGGTCATCTCTACCTCTCCCAAACAGAAAAGCTCCATGGTGATGCAAGGCCTAGAAAAATGCCTCCTTTTTGCATCAGTGTATGGTGCCTTGTGGAGTATAGATTTATTTTCGGGTGCCATAGACCTGTATGAGATGAAACAGAAATGTCAGGATGGCTGTGAACTCAATTATGTGTGAATGCATGCATCCATCATGCAGACAGCAATTTAAAAGTTAATGCTACCTATGAATACACACAAGTTTGAACAGTTCACACAAGAAATATATTTCTAAATGGAAAATCAACAGCAATCTATTCCTGTGATGTATTACAGATAACACATGTTTAACTTTGTAATACCTTGCAGCATTAACAATAACAATTCAAAATGTAGCATTAAGAATGTAAGACAAAACTATTATAAATGCCATCTCCACTGCTGTGGAGGGCAGTCAGGTACAAATCCACAAATGTTGCACATTTTTTCTTTCTGCTAACACAGTTAAAATGCCAGATATTGCTACAAAGTTACAATGGACTCAACTGCAATAAATTTTTAAATATCAATTAAATATAACCTAAAAATATAGGTCACATAGCATTCTGCAGCAGACTTTTTATAATACAGACATGGCTATGCCAAAAGAAAGGGATAAAGAAAAAAAGATAAAATGATGTTTTTCAACAGTGAGTGCAATTCACTTTTTAACATTAAACTAATAGCATTATGTTAGAAATAGCATACCCCATCAATACAGCAGTGCAGAAAATTGATAATTCTCCAAAAGTTGTTTATTTAACAGTATCAAGCCCTCTGGATCCAAACACTCTCCCCGGGATTATACAAGGTCATTAGCAACATGATTACCTTTATATAGTGCAGGGTAAGTCTTGTGAGTACAAGTATTCAAAGGAGGTGTTAAATCAGTACCACAATCTGCACAAACTATAGGCAATATAAACATGGTGTAAGGACCTACATGATTGCATGCACATACTCTAGCAATGCAAGGATGAGCATTGAGAAGGGTTCCCTCCTAATGGATTGCAGGTATCTATGATTACTCTGCAGGAGCAAGCAGGGTTTCAGTCTCCAGTCTTTGATGTAGACCTACTGAAAGTGTGCTAGGGAGAAGAGACTTAACAAAAAGTTTGAAAGTACATTGATTTAGGAGAGAGAAATTCATAATATTTAAATGCTGTCTTTAATGACTACAGTTACTGCCCCTTAATAAGAAATGGTGTTCATATTCAAAGGAGTATTTTAAGTTTTTTATTAAAAAAAGAAACATCTTTATTAAATTATCACTTATGACATTTATATAAATGAAAACAAACCATATTAACATAATTTTAGTTGCAAACATTATTCATCACTTATAATCTATCCAGTAACTATCAGTCAAACATTACATATCTCATTCAAATCCTGCCTTCTATTAAACCTCATTCCTCTCCTGTATGTATTGCTCCCACAATTCCCATGTTTTTATTTATGTAATTTGCTCATATCCTTTTCTAAAAATCCCAGATACAGTTCTTTTTATCTCTGTTACTATTTTCACTATTTCTAATACAGTTGGTTTAGACTTTGATTTCCATTTCCTAGTAATTGATTTTTGGCAGCCACCATAATTAGACTCAGCAAGGCCTTACTATGTCTCAGCAGTTACAATTCTATATCATACTGTAGCTCTTTTTCTACAGAAAATATATGTAATAAAACAGAGATAGAATTGCTCTTAAGAAAGCATAGATAAGGGAATGAGGCACTGTAAAAAAAGAAGAATACAGCTGCAGTATTTACTGTCTTTAATATTGTGTGAGTACATGCATATCCTAGCTGTTAGTAATATTACCATCATCTAGACATTACTGTCAAATGAGAAAAGACAAGTTTCATAACTTGCTTCTGTTGCACTTTCAATGTGACAATGTCACATTATCATTACATCTAAACATTTTTTTTCTCCTTGCTAATATGTCTTTGTCTGTGGCAACTATGAGAAATACTCTTAAATGATTGTTCTTACTTCCCTTGTTTGACTGTTGAAATTCATACAGGTTCGTCTTGCAAGGTAACAAAGTTGCTCAAACATCTGAAATATACATTTAAACCATTTAATTACAATTTTTTTATTTTATCGTTTGTGTGCCATTTGGTATTGAGCTCCATTAACTGGCAGAGGTCATTAGCAGTCAAGGTAAAACATTATATATTTTTATTTTGACTGCCATCAATAGATCAATGGAGACTGGCATTGCTACATTTTCCTCAGCAGTCTGGACAGTAATGAGTAAAGAAATTCAGGTTGTCATACTCATGTCTGTGTGTTGTAATGTGTAAAGGTACTGAGCTTAGAAAAACAGCATAGGTGATGCTGGGTTCAAAACCTGTTAACAGATCATTTTACTGAAGGTGGTCATATTAAATCCTAAAAGTCATTTTGCTCTATGAATGTGTTGATGTGGGAAACTCAAGTAAGGTATGTATTAACTAAAAGTGACAGACAGATAAATCCTTTGAAATTATGTCAGTATTAATTGTGTGTGCTCTATGAACAATGAAAGGATTTCTTCTGTTCCCTGTGCCCTTCTTCGTTCCCACTGCATTAGCTAAAGTCTTGATATTGTGACAAATACATTAAAGTACTGATGTGGCAAGGAGATGTGAGAAGGCTGAATGTATCAGTGAAATGCAGTAATAACTGTGCTCATTGCTAGATATACACTGTGATTTATTTCATGTGTCTTCAAGTTGTTATTCCCAAAACATTGTTTGAATGCTTCTAATAAATATTGCCTAGAGCATTTTTGTGCCACTTGGAAGCAGGAAACTAACTTTCATGGCTTAAGAAAAAAGTAAAAAAATAGTTTAGGCTGCCTTATGTAGCACAAACCAACTTGGTAGCATTGCAGAGATGTCAGTAGTCTGCATAATACTCAGTGAAGAAAACATACCTGTCAAGTAACTTTCTCTATGGCACAAGGTGTAATTGCAGTGAGCTTAAGAGAAAAAGGACAGCTGATGCATTGTTCAAATCCACTTAGCTAGTAATATTACAGAGGGTGGTCTGAATGCATATGTTATCATATTGTGTGATACCATTGTGCAATTGTTTAAAAAGTAACTGTTGTCAATATCTTTTAAAACATGAGCTTTTGTCTGTCCACTTTCACATTATTGGTCATTACTATACAGATCTTATAGTGTGCTCCACAAAGTGCATTTATGATGTTGCAATGACATTTGAGAAGGATGAATGTGTAAGTTGAATGCATTTCTTGCTCTGGTCATTGCTACAAATTCCCATTGATTACATTTAATTTACTGTCAGCTTTTTTCTCTATCATATATTTTTCTAATGCCTTTTCCATTTGTTCTCTGCACAGTAGCATCCAAAAATTGTTCACTGCCTATAGAAAAAAAGTGAAAATTTTAGTTTAGGCTACCTCATATAGAGCAAATATGCCTGGCTTTGTTGCATTGCCCTCCGTAACAGGGATAGTACTTATTGCAAAGTGTCCCTGACAGATGTCCATTTCTGTGTCACAATGTGTAACTGAAGTGAATTGAGAGAAATAAGGCACATGAATTATTGTTCAGATCTTGTCTAGAGAGCACATTGCAATTATTCACAATATGTATTTTTTTTTTTTCATTTTGATTTGCATTTGTTCACTGCTTAGCAGTACACAAACACAATTCCATACCTAAGGAAAAAAAGTGAAAATTTTAGATTAAGCTGCATTATGTAGCGCAAACAGTTATGGCAATGGTGTGCTGTCCTCAGCACTTTGGATAGTACTGAGTAGATAAAATCTTTCTGTCATATGCCTATCACTGTTGCACAATGTGTAATTGCATTCAGTTTAGATAAAGAACACAGCTAATTAAGGGTATGAATCCAGCTAATAGACACTTTTACTAAGAATCCATTTTCTCACTGCATTTTGATTAGGACTGTAAAAATAACACAAATGATAATGCTAAACATGTTTCTTGCAAGCTATATATCAATAATGCTTGCATACTGTAAGTGAATTTTTCTACTTAGCATATATCATTAATGTTTTACATATAGCCTCAAGCTAATATGTGTCCAATTTCATAAACATGATAATGATGATAGTTAAATATTTGTCTGCATGTGTATGATGACCACAATATATTTTTTAATAATCATCATGACTCATCTCATATCCTATTTATGTGTTTAGGACAGGTATGTCTTGTGCAGTCTGTATGTAACTCACCCCATCTTCTATTACTTATACAACTGTATCCAGATGAAATCTATTTATAAACATAAATACTGACTTTTACATAAAAATACATTCCCAGGACCAATATGAATCATGCACATATAGGCCTCTCTGAAATGTATCCCCATTCATTATGAAATTATTATATGTCTGATTTTCATGCTTAAAAGTTAGTTCTCCTGTGGCAATGTCAATTAATAAACTAACTTTCAATTTTTGCATAGTTTGTCCCATGGGTTCAGTTATCAGCTAGTACAACACTATTTTAGCATTGTTTAAGCCCCAGTATTACAATATGTCATGATTCAACCTCTGCCTCCTTCCAAACTGCAAGAATTAAAAACCATGCCATTAAGCATCCCATTGATGAACATTGGAACCTGAGTAGGTTGAGCAACACTCATGACAAAGTTCAATGCAATGTTTCACACTTTTACTGCTATGTGATATATGCAGTGCCAATCTGTCTACCAATAAATCCATCTGCTTTCAATTACACAAATGTAGTTGGCAAAGCCATGCATCTTTGTGCACAAGTTACTTGTAGATTTTGTTAGCTTGTCTTTTGCAGACATGGCTAGTGATCAAGAGAATGGTAATAAATTTGGAGTACAAAGGTGTTTTTTTTGAGGAGTCCAGGATATTTGTGTCACTAATCAGGAAGAACTATAGATCTAGGCTTCTGCATGGGGTTATACCAGGTTTCAGTATAAAGCTGAGGCTTGGAATAGCTTAACCAAGGCTGACTCCATTGCAACTAGCATTCCACACACTGGGGAACAATGTCGTCACCACGTTAGTGAACTTAAGAAGCCCATGCAGGATCTCCTAAGTTGATGAGAGGCTAAATTTAGGACTGCAAACACCCCACAGTTGTGTAAATGTACTGACCCATCATTTGTCTATAATATTGCATTAGTGAACTAGCCAGTCAACACAAGTACTTATTATGCTTTCACATATATGAATATGGTAATGATGAACACATGCATTCACATTTGCTACAATCTGCTGTCAAATGTTAACTATCAGAAATATGACTTCCTATATGATGTGCTTAGATAATACTCCAGTAAAAATGTTTTTCTTTGAAATCTCTAAAGGTTCAAATTTTGATGGATGAAAAAAATGTTTCAGAAAGTTTTTTCTGACACCTGTGACTGTAAACATTGGCTACAACTTTCCTTAACATATCATTATCCTGATGTATTAATGTGCCTGTTGCCTGTTGTGAAGCCTGTCTTGTACAGAACTTTACACAAAAGTCAGCACACAACCACATAGACTACTGCTAATTCCCATTCTAAGTTCAACACTTCAAGATATGATTAATCATGCACCAATGCTTTGCCATCAGCAGTGCAATTCAGCATTGCAGCACTACATTCAAAGAGTAAAATAAAACAATCAAATAATTATTGTTTAAGTCTGTACAATGTTTGTATGTCTGCATTTCTTATGCCATCAGGTGATCTTGATTTCAGAATGATGTTGACTCAATTAATTCAATTGTTTAATGTATGTCTGCTCTACAGGACATTTATTTGCAACTGTGTACAAGCTTGGTGAACCTATTCTCAGATAATACATCACTGTCATTCTTCACTACACTGTCCTATGTATGACTTACATGTTTGTTTTGGCAATGCTCATAGTGTAAGTAAGAGACTCTACAAGTGTGTACTCAACCCGACATGAAATAACAGGAAAGTTTCATTGGTAAACCACTGGTATATAACACAGAATGTCTATGGCACCCCATAATGTGCAACATGTCAATGTCTCTCACAGTAAAGCAATGTACATGAAGTACAACAGTATCTAAATTTTAGTAGAAAAGTATGTAATCACATGTGTGAATCATAGTGATGTTACATTGTCCTGTGCACACATATGCATTTGTTGCACAACCTGTGATGCACAGTGCCAGCTGATCCAAACAGTGGGTTTTCAGAAAGTCCAATTGTCCTGTTTCACAATGTTAATGTTGGTCTTCTCTTGTAGTGCTTCCAACTAATACAGTGCTTACTAGACTATGTAAATAGGTAGGAGGTCTGATGCCCAATATGGGAATCCTGAGTGTATGAGAATGTGTTTAATGATTGGAGCTGAATCCATTTTACCTGAGAAGAATACATTTAACTCTTTACACAGCTCCCTTACCCTCTTTTTTAATGAAGCATGCTCTTTGAAACACATTGATGAGGCCATACTAACAAAGTTACAATCACTGCCTTTAAGAGTCAGACTTCTCTTGTACGTATGACTAATACAGTGCTCTCTAGATTGTGTAACTAGATAGGTAGGAGATTTGCTGCTTAACATGTGAGATTTGTGTGTGTGTGTGTGTGTGTGTGTGTGTGTGTGTGTGTGTGTGTGTGTGTGTGTGTGTGTGTAACACTTGTTGCTGTATCCACATCCTCAGAAAATAATGCATTTAACTCTTGACATACCTCTTTTATCCCACTTTTTACTGAATCATCCTCTATGAAACACACTAATGGTGTCATCCTCGCCTTAAAAAATGGACTTCTCCTGTGGCACTTGCGATTAATACAGTGCTTCCTACATTGAGTAACCTAGATAAGTTGGATGTTCAGTGCTCAATATGGGGAAGGTGTATGTCTGAATTGAGTTGTTTGCAGTTAGGTTAGCATGTACTTAATGAACCACGACTTCTTTGCAACATAAGGGTGTAGCAAGGCATATTTTTGTACTCTACTGAGTACAATTTTCTATACTTTACTTATAGAAACCATGGCTTTTTATGCCAGACTACATTTACAGCTGTCTAAATCAATGCTTCCAATAGGATTCTCATAGATTGAAAAAATATCTATTTTATGTGTTTAAACAGAAAGCGATTCAAAATTGTCTTAACTTGGGGGAGCGTTTCCATTTTTCAAACAACAGGTTGTTGAGGGGGGCATCAATAAGACACAATTACAAATTATATTCCCTGACCACACCCCTGGTGCAAAACACTGATGAAGTAATTATTTCTAAAGTGAATAGTCAGGCTTTAAATGTCAGACTTCTGCTGTGGTGCTTGCATGTCTTACACTATTCCCTATAATGTTTAAAAAGATATGTAGAAGGTTCAGATACAGCAGTGCTTAACTTCTACATGTGTGCATGTGTGTGGGACAAATGAATTCAGGAGTGGTTTGCAGTGGCAGCTTCTACAACCCCAGATGGTTGTGGAAGCCATTTTTTTCAGACATATCTCCTTAGCAATACACTGCTGATGTCATCCCTTTATAGATGCGGAATGCCTCACTTTTACTTAGTCCATCACTGGTTATATAATGTCAATGTGCTTACTATCATATACCAGTGGCAATCTGACAAACACCTCTATGTACACTTCGGAGATAGATTTACAGTGGCATAGTGTTACACTGCTACACCCTAGCATCCACAGGGAAAATAACATTTTGGCCACACAATGATTACATAATGCTACTATAATTGCAGTATTTCATAGTTGGAGAGTTAAGTCTACTGTGTTGTGTGACTTTGATACCGTGGTTTGAACATTGTGCAACTACGCCTGAAGGATTTTTGAGGTCAGGTGTGAGTGTGTCTTTTACCCTAATACTGTGTATAGTACTCTTCAATAAAAATATATCTCATCCCAATGAAATTACATTTCAGTGAAACGTAATTAGGCGAGCTCTATTTTTGAGAAAATGCATTTTTGCCAAAAACTGTACAGTGTTTTTGTGCACTTCAATCACTTTTTAGTATAAACATCCAGCTAATAAATCATGGTGATGTCATCAGTTTAAATGTGCACTGTCCCAGATGTACCTCAACATGTTGTGTCTCACCTGTGATTCAAGCACTAATCTGTATCTTGTGATTTGGGTAGTTAGTTCAAATCCAGCCTTTGCTGCTCAGACTACACTGTGACAGTCTTATTGTGA
Source organism: Protopterus annectens (assembly GCF_019279795.1). Lineage (NCBI taxonomy): Eukaryota > Metazoa > Chordata > Ceratodontiformes > Protopteridae > Protopterus > Protopterus annectens. The sequence goes on from NC_056728.1 coordinate 1,190,078,324, forward strand.
CTGTATATGTCATTAACACATCTGCTGTGTATATGTATAGATGTTGATTCCTCTTACAAAGAGCTATGATAATTTTCACATAGCAATGCTTTTATTCAGAGTAATAATGACATGTGATTACATTTTCCTTACATAACATGTGTAGGAAGCATTATCCCCTGGGACGAGTGTCTGAGACAACAAGCTGTATGTTGAGTTAGTACAGCAATTACAGTCATGCAAATCCCTTGCAGCAGTAACAAGATGTAATACCTTCACATACCAACATATCTCACAATTACAGTCATCTTCTACTGTGGCACATACATCCTGTACAATATCATGTATTTTCTGTTGTCAAATGCTCATGTGTTCAACATCCATATTTAGTGTCTGTTAGCATTGCTAGGACTTATACTGTCTTTCATGAACAGTATCCACTACCATCCCTTTTATCGCAAAGATAATTGTTTATGGCACAAACATCTGAATATGAATGAAATAGGTTTGTAAAGGTGGAGTGTCACAGTTGTGTAAAGACTTCCACCTGGGCACTTGCGATTCATCCACATGGCACTGGTTGGTGCATTCACTTAGCTTGCTGTTCAATTCCTGAAAGGGCAATGTTATATGAATGCACTGATGTTACATAAGCTCCACTGTATCTAGTTATTCTTATCCATTTTTAGGTTGGACAATGATATCATCACAGATTGTAATTTCATGGAAGTGAAATGGTTATTTTGGCCATGTAGTGTTCATATTTCTCTACTGTACAGATTTTCAGAGAAAGTCCAGAATTTTGCATCATATTTTTGTTTAGTTCATTTTTCATAAAAATGTGTTTTTTATGGCAAATTATCAGCAAGTCATTAAAAAGTGAAATCAGAAAATGGAAAACATTTGAATTTAGAAATCCTACCTTCAGAAAATTTGTGCTAGTATAAAATCTGTTATTCTATCAATTTTCTAAGTTTGTAAGAGCAATATTTAAAAATTGTCCTTATTTTTGCGTGTTTGTCCTCCCATTATTTATGGCTTTGCCCTGATTTCTTGCTCTAAAAGGCTGAGAGGTATGCTTAAGTTGTGACTGCTCCTGTGGCATGTGCATTGAGTACTGGCTTGTATAACATACCTATTCAGATAGACTGTGGTTCAGGTCTGGCGCAGTGTGTATAAGACATGATGGAAACAGCTTCCATGTCAAAGAAGTAGTCATATTGCATTGTTCACTGTTGTGTGGAAAGTAATATGTACAGCTCCTTTTCCAAATTCTGACTAAATCTGTTTGTTCATATTATATTCATAACTTCTTTCTTAGTGCACACATTCAGTTCAGTTATTTGTGACCTCCTCTGATGTGGCACATGCAATTAATACAGAGATCTGTAAAGAGCCTAGTATAATAGGCAGGGGTTTGAATCTGGTAACATCTGTCTATCAGACAGCAGTGGTTTATATACAGGTAATAATTATGGCACACTCAGAGGTCATCGTTTTCAAGCCTTCTTCTACAAGGTAGGGCATCCACATCCCTTATGATGGGAAAGTGCTGTAAGCCCTTCAAGGACATTCTTCATGACATGAGCAATATGTGTATTTCTGTGGTGTCTATGATAGTTGTGCATCTTTCTGATATCTGTCTTGGCATGTGTCCAAAAATTACATGATGTGAATGTTTATTGTCGCATTCATTGTTTACAGACATTATCTGTTCCCAAGATAATTATGGTCTAGCTTGCATGTCTTCAACTGAACATTTCTTTATTACTGGAATTGATTTCATCACACTATACAGGTAAATGGCAGATGGAGAATTCCATAAAACTTTATTACTGTATGGCTTGCTGTCATACCATCAGAAACTGTAGCTGGTCCTCTGTTACAACACTTTCTTGTGCATTGCTGCTGTTGAATTGCTGTTATGTTACTGTTCCCTGTAATTCCATGTGAACAAGTCCAGTATAACAATGCCTGAAATGTTTTCAAATCCACAATGGAAAACTCAAAATCATGACATGTCATTCAATCTATGTTGTCAGTTGTCACTTATGTATTTCGTGTGTTATTAAATTTTCATTTAGCATTTACAAGGCAACAAAACTTGCTTGTCTATTACATGTTAGTAGGTGATAAACCCCTTTCCTGTGGGTGCCACTGGCAGGTCTATATTAGGAAGTTGAATGTTGAAAAGAGCAAATGCTCTTTCATCGAAACCACACAATATTAAACATAGGGAACAGCAATTTTTTTCCCCAGGGGAAAAAAAATCGCTGCTCAAAAAAAAATAAAAATCCACAGACAAAATAAAGTGGGGGGCTATGCCCCCACACCCCCTCTACTTAAATATACCCACTCCGAGATTGCACCACAGTGGAGGAAATGGCAAAGTCCCAGCAATGGCCCAGAGACTTTTTTCCCTGGGAAATAAATCGCTGTTCTGGCTGTTCGACATTCTGTGATTTCATTTATTAGGGGTCGATGTGAGAGCGTTTGCACCTTTCAGCATTCAACTTCCTAATATAGACCTGCCACTGACATTTTTTTGCAAAAAATGTCAATTTCCAATATACATGACATTACTGCTGTAAGTTCTATTTGTTGTTGTGTATACATGTTGAAGCAGAGAATACAACAATGGTGTTGTCTTGCATGCATAAATTCCCTGTGTATATATCTCATATGCAATAACTGCAGTCTGTGCGTTCATCCCATAATGCATCATCTGTCCTTGCTAACTGTTATCTCAACTCACCATTTTGTTAACATGTATATAACATTTCCACTGCCCTATGTTACATTGCAGCTTTATATCCCTATCACATCATTTGTTAGCATGCCCGTTTTTATTTATGTGCATAATTCCAGTATTGCAATTGATATTAATTATCATTACATCAGTATTGCAGGATTTATGCTGGAAATGTTTCTTTGGCACATTATCACATAAATGAAAACCAAACACATCATTTCAAATTTTTGGTTTTACAGCAGTTAATGGAAGATGAGAAAGGGGGTATTTTAAATTTACATTTAGATTTAATGGAATTGAGATGGCAATTGTTTATGAATGCCTCCCGATATCCAGGCATAAATGAGACTATTAGTATTGCCAGTGTTTTAAAACTTGATCAAATTTCAGGATAGTTTTAAGAGGTAAAATTTAAGACAAGTATTTATGTACGTAGTGATGGAGTTTAGTTTAATATTGTGTGTTTAATTTGATTTGAAATGGTTTTAAATGTAATTTTAGTAACTGTTTTTAATATGAGTACAATTCTTGTGAGTATTGCTTTAAATTGCAATGACTGTACAAACTGATTAATTGAAAGGGGTATTTAATTTGTTTGGGTGACTGTGATATTTCTTTGTTCTGAGGAAGTCTCTGTAGTGGAGAGGAAAGTGCTTAACATTTTGTTAATAAATTTTGGTGTCCTTTGGATTGTTCACATCCTTTTGCTTTTATTATGTTGTATCTGAGTTTTGCCTATAAGCAAGTAATTTTGTTGACATTCTGTTCTTGTACTTGTAAGCACCATTTCATGGCCAGAAGCACTATTGTTGGCCACTAAAAGATGCTTGCAAACAAGTAGGCATGATGAGCAGCGTGCATATTCGATCAATGCTGCTACTCATCTCTCTAACACATTTACATCATATAAGCTTAGCTCAGCGCCTACACGATTGTTAATAAATCCTGGGATATGTCTAAATCTTAATTAGTTTCTTCACCAGGTAATGCCATTAAACACAACTGTCATATTTCAGGACATATCCAGACTCACAACTTAAATAAGTGACTTACACAGTCGCATAGTATATACATGGAGCTTCCTGATGTAAGACTCTCTGCTTTCTGGGCATATAGTAGCTGAAACTGCTTTGTTTATAACTCAGAGGCTCAATATCAAGACAAAGCAGATGGTCTTACAATGCTTTTCTAAGGCTTTCTCATGACTGGAACTTGCAAAGCACACATCAGTGTGAGTGCTGCAGAGAAGCCCTAGAATAGTGTTTGTATTTCTCTACATGTTAGACTAACAAGTCATTTGTACTAGTTCTGCTTTTTAAAATAAACTTGTAAATCAGTTCCTAAAATGGCACCTCTAATGATAACCGCATTGTCTGCAGCATGTCAGTATTCCGTTGTGCACAATAACCATTTATATATATGGTTCATATGTAAGTACTAAGCTAACTGCCCCTTAGCCATTTTTTTTTAAGCCCCCATTATCCCTTTGTGAGACTCAAACCCTGCACCTTGTGTTGTAAAAAAAAACACCCTTACCCATAACACCCTCTCCTCCCTCTAATTTGTTTTATTCTTCTACTCACCGTAGCTCAGGATTTTGCAACATAAATTCTCAGAATTGCTGTGTAATAAGAACATATAAGTGCACTTAGAGACTTTCTCTTCAGCTACTTCATGCTAGTTTGCTCAGACATATTGCAGGTGTGTGCACCTCACTGTTATAAATACCCATCTGCTCTTCATAAGCTGTTGCTATGTTCAGTTTTTTTGTTGTTAGCATTTCCTTGCTGTTTCTTACTGTAAAACAGACAGATTTTACTTTGGTTGCATTACACATAGTAGATTGTGACAGCTATAGCTAACCACATATCAAGTACCAAAATTACATACAAACACAGCGGTATACCACAGAATCTAAAGACCTTCTTATAAATGCACAACTAATGGTAGCTAAATAAATGCCTAGCCCAGTCACATGAGAAAGATGTTTTCCCCACATTCATCTAACATTACACAATGTGTAGGTTAATGCAGGTACAGGAAAGATGTCATCACTATTTCTAGCATTTGCTCTCTAGCTTCAACTTTGTATTCAAAATTTTTTATATTCAAATTTTAGTGCTTTCTTTAGTGCTTACAATTCTGTAAATGACAGATACTAAAATAAAGTTCACATACAGAAAACAAACATTCAACAGGAATGATCAGTTCTAGTACTCAGTTTGCTAGGAATCCTTATTTGATTCCAATACCAGCTACAATTGATACAGCTCTAGAAAATGGAATTAATTTACAGAACCAGTATGTTATTCATCTGTCAACTCTTTTTAGAAAGAAAAAAGTGTACATGCGTCTTATTGTTAGACTTTCTTGTGCTATTCTCCTTTACAACAGATTTTTAGTGGTCAGCAATACTACCTTACATCACTTCATTCTCTCTGAATGGTTAGGGCTGATTCTGTACAGTGTTCATGTGGATTTTTGCCAGAGACTCTGCGCTCCTCTCAAATCTTGAATACACGCATATTTGAGTGTGTGTGTGTGTGTGTGTGTGTGTGTGTGTGTGTGTGTGTGTGTGTGTGTGTGTGTGTGTGTGTGTGTGTGTGTGTGTGTGTGTGTGTGGGGTGATGGACTTCCATCTTGTACAGGACTGTTTCTTTTCCTTATACCCACTGAGTGTCAGTATAGGCTGTGGCTACCCTTAGACAAGGAAAAGGTTGAAGTAAATATCAGAAAATCAATAAATCTATATACAATAATTTTGTCAGTTTTATCTTTTACTCTGTCTTGGTAAAGTAGAGTATTTTCTCTGGGATTTTTCAGCTGTTTACACTCATATTCAATCAAGGGCACTGACAAGATGGCAACATATGGCTGTCTAGCTCCTGTGTATCTGGGCTGTTCCTATTTTACTTTGTTTCAGTCATTTTAGTTTCAACATTCATATTTTAAATATATTTAACATGTGTATATTATTTATTAGCTAGTAATTTTTTTGTTTGCTGCATTCTAGAATTTTGGTAGGTTTTGGGTTGCAGTTTGAAGCTTTGAAAGCTACCCTGTTGGTTGTCTGCTGATGTTTCCCTGAAGACTATACATACCTCTGCATTTGTGAAGCAAGAACTTACATTGCCTTATAATGCCTCAGAGTTATTTATGTATTTCTTTATTTTTTTATTTGTTTATTTATTTATTTTTATTTTTCATGTCTTTGCATCTGGGTCATTCTGATGTTCTTGTGTCTGGACTTTTGCTGAGATTTATAAATGGCCTTACCAACAGTTGCTGTGTCTGACTTATTGCATACTGGTTCAGTAAACTAATTTCAATTTCTCGAGACATACCTGGGAAGTCGTACATTTTACTGTCTGTTTGCAACATTTGCTCATGTACCCTCTTGATTTTGTTGAAATATAATAACATGATGAATTAACTATTTTCACAGGATTTGTTCATACTTTTTGGTGACCTTATCAAGCTTTAGCAAATAGGTAAAGTTTCAGGTCTAGCATTTGAGTGGTGCAGTGGTTAGTGTTGTTGCTTTGCAGCAAGAGGTTCTCCAGTTCAATCTTTGCATGGAGCACCTTCTGTGTGGAGTCTGCATGTCCTCCCTGCAATCAAGTGATGTTTAAAGACATGCAGGTGTGTGTGTGTGAATGGGTGTGCTTTTGTTGAAGGTCTGGCTGGCACCTTGGCACTGTAAAAATCTACTGCCAATCATAAGCAGACTGGTGTTCTGTTGTGGTGACCCCTAACTGAGAAAAGCTGAAAGACATTACTATTTGAGCACTGATTTTACCATATCTAGTGTAATGGATTCCAGTATTTTGGAAGTGACAAGGTTTTTTTGAGCTGACCAGAACTGCTGGACATGAAGCAGTCACATTTTCACGTTTCTAGAATTTCTAGGTTCTGGCTGCTTAAATAGTTTATTTGTATGCCTGCAATGTAGCTAATACTTTTGCTACATTTTTTGTTTGTTTTTTATGAACTTTCAGAAGTTCAAATATTTGTTATATCCTGCAAAAACACACACTGTCCACGCCTTCTATTTTCAAATGATTTACCATTAAGAAATATAAATATATATATATATATATATATATATATATATATATATATATATATATATATATATATATACTTCTATTAAGTCCATTTTGTCCTCAAGTTCAGATCATTGTATTTGTTTATACTTATTGTTACCATGGAAACAGAGGTGTGGAAAGCAGTGAACCACAGCTTAGGAACTATATTTAATCCACAGTAAATAATGTGCTGGATACTTGGCTAAGTCAGCAGCAGTTGTTAAAATCTCTTCTGTATAGCTGAACTGCTAATTAACATAATCAAGGTATGAATTTAAGGAACAAATTATTCATTCAGCTAAGTGACTATATTTTACTAATTGCACTTGCAGCACATGTCCATTTTTTTTCCTGTACATTTAAATCAGTTTATTCATGCAGATTTAAGATGGTGGCACCATGGCTCAGAATGGAGTTAAGTAGTACTTTAAAAGCATTGTTCTTTGAGGGATATTAAGCCATATTCTATGATGATTTACAGTGGTACATGATGTCAGTATTATTCATACTTCAATGGTCATGACTGTGCATTAGGGTAACATAACATATTATTTATTTGAACTACACATTTCACAGGCAACCATGAATCAAGATAGTGAAAATAAGAATAAAAATCAACTTTGATTCTTGTTTAGATATGTTAGATTTTAAGCTAGGGCCATGACTTAGAAGGGTAAAGTGTTAACTACATTGCAGGTGACCCAGAACTAAAAAGCATCTCAGGCACATTTAGGAGCTGGCAGTGAAGGATGGCAGTGAGTGGTCATTGACAGCTTACCTTTCCAGGGCAAGAAGATGGTCTAGCCCCACCAACTGGGTAACACCCAACAGGAACACTGGGTGTTGCACCTATGGGGCATCAGCCTGCATGCACATAATCTGAGAGAGCATGCGGAGGCACACTGTTGTGGACTATGTGAACACTAGGTGTTGCACCCATGCAGCATGAGCCTACATGCATGTAATCTGCAAGAGCATGTGGTAGCACACTGCTGTGGTCAGCGTGAACACTAGGTATTGCACCCATGCAGCATGAGCCTACATGCATGTAATCTGCAAGAGCATGTGGAGGCACACTGCTGTGGCCAATTTGAATACTAGGTATTGCGCCCATGCAGCATGAGCCTACATGCACATAATCTGAAACAGCATGTGGAGGCACACTGCTGTGGCCAACATGAATAATAGGTGTTGCACCCATGGCATATCAATCTGCAAGCACATAATCTATGAGAGCATGTGAAGGCACACCGCTGTGGCCAACAGCATAGAAGTAGAGCTTAGTGAGCCATGACAAGAGAAGGGGTTGCTCCAAAGGAGAGGGTATGTCCCCTCATCAGAATGGTAATCTGGCCTTATGCCCTGCCATCTGACTCTTACTAAAGGAGGAATGAATGGGTTAATAATGAACCCTGGGCAGGAACAAATGGGTCATAGAACTCTTGTCTAGTTTGCATATACCTGCCTCTCACTCACTTTGATGGAACAAATGAGTCGATTCAGTGAAGGCAGAGGCACCATAGGGCCGCTGTGATGGGGAAGAAAAAAGACTGAGGATATTGTTTCCATGTAACCTTATAACTGTATTTTCAGAACCACACTGCCCAGAAGTATTCATCCTTTTATAAACAGATATTTTGTGTTCCCTTACGATTATCGCCTGATATTAGTAAAGCAATTTTCATTGTATGCTCTACAGTCATTCAGGTAATTGATGAATTTCTGAAGACTCTGAAATGGCAAATATTTAAAAATTCAGGACTGACCAATCTGAAATTTATTTAATCAAACTAGCAGTGTGAATGAGAGGAAAAGTGCTAAAGAGTCTGAGGTTGTGAGAATCTCTCAAAATTCTTCCTCATTCACTTCGGGTATAGAGTCTTAGAAAGTGCAGGTTTAACCCTTCAAACTCTCTTAGTTAAATATGTGAACATAATCACAGTTCTAGAACAAAACAAGAGGAGGATGGTTTCACTCAAGGTCATTTTCTGTAAATGAAATAGAGGGGTAATATGCTGCACATCCTATCTGTCAAGTTTGTGACATATGCATGAAAGCCTTGTCTTGTGAAGGTCTGAATGTGAAATAGATTTAGGGATAAAATATTGAAGGACAAACTACAGCTCAGTTTTAGGCTGCATTCTGCTATGTCACCAATGAGATGTGTGTGTGTGTGTGTGTGTGTGTGTGTGTGTGTGTGTGTGTGTGTGTGTGTGTGTGTGTGTGTGTGTGTGTGTGTGTGTACACAAACACACACACACACACACACACACACACACACACACACACACATACATTGTCCCTGTCCCCCACAACAAATTATGCTGGGCTAAACCAGAAAAAAGCTGGCAAACACCAATATAAAATGTCCATCTTGACTGCTTAATATTTATTGCTCCCTTCTCATTATTAACTTATATTACTTAAACTAATGATGCTGTCTTAGTAAGTTTTAACAAATATTATCAATGCATTTTCTTAAATCCAGCCTACCTTAAGCTTATCTTCATCTGAAACTGCTAAATCTTGATTTTCAAAGTCTGTATCTGAGCTGTTACTTTATTTTATTTTTTGTCTTTCTATACTAAACTTCACTTCATCGGTCTTACTTTATACCAAGTACTCTCTATAAAACTGTCCATAAATATTTCCACGTACCTTTGGGCACTATCTACTCATCTTTTTTTCCTCCCTTTATTAATTATGCAATCAAAGCCCTCCCCATAATGCTGTCCCGTAAATATTTCACAAGTAGCTCTCACATATATGTATAATCTTAACAATTTCAGTCTACTGTAAAATTTACTCTGCTTGTGTAAGTGTTTATTTTATTCCATTGCATATCCCACTTTAGTATAGAAACATTTTTTCTTAGGTTGTTATGCACATAGTTCTGTGTTATATCATTTTTTTTAATTGAAAATTCAAGTTCATTATTAATCTTGCTGTCAGATTTGTAATTGTACAGTTTACAGAGATGTATTCATTCTTGTTATCAATTCATTTGTAATGTAATTTTTTATCTGTTCCACTGTGTTTTATAAAATTGTTGGTGTGTTTCTCCCCATCCTCCATTGCCCAATCTGACTTTCCTGGCAGACAGATACAAATAAATAAATAGATTCTTAAAGTATGTAAAGAAAGAAGACAACAGAAGTGATCAGTTATCATACTGTTCTCACACCAGCTGAAACACATGCTTTCTAACAAGAATTATATTGAAGAACACATGACAGACTAAAGAATGAAGGCATTAACATCATAAATATATCACTGTAAAATCTGAAATCTGTGTATCTTCCTATGTAAGTTACCTACTTTGATACCTGATTCCTGGTGTACAGAGCACTTATGTTGTTGCAGTTTTCCAAAGGGGTTATGCCATTATTCAGATTATCTTTACCAAGTTATTTCATTCTTTCACATTCAATAAACATGGAATATTACTCCTCTAGTAAACTACATCATGTATATATTATACTCCTATGCCTTTTCTGGAAAACGTCACCAAAGCAAACTCCACAAAAGAAGAAACCAAAACAATCACTAAAGAATAATCTAAAACAAGGCTTCCAAAAAATAATTTAATATTATTTAGCTCTTTCATCTACAAAGGACTTCTTCAGAATAACTAACATTTAAAACACTATTTTTATTTAATGATGCCAATTAACCAATCATCCAGTACCAACTACCAAACAATAGTGTACAACCAATGAAAATCTTCATACAGTTATCTAATGCCGTTGCTATAATGTAAAAAGCATTTGATGTTTATTGCTTCATTAAGCCCTGGAAACTTATCTGCCTGCAGCCTAATCGGCCATAGGGTTTCACACATTTGCAAGCAATTTGTAAATTAGCACCCCTAAAATCTAAACTCACGCACTCCAAAACAGAAAAATCATTTTTGAAAAGAACTGAAAGAAAAAAACATGCTTGTATAAAGCACTACCAATGTCTTTTTTCTTTATAGAGTATAGATGCTCTTTAATATGAGTCACTAGCTTGTGAGTGGTCATACCAATATAAAATGCATTACACTGAGAACACAGGGCAATATACACAAATCCAGCTGTGTTACAATCAACGTGCTCTAAAATTCTGATCAATCTGTCAAAAGTTGGCATGTCTATGTTTCTTCCTTCAAATATATAATCACAAATAGTACAAAAACTGCATTTAAACATGCCATTCAGTTTATTCATTGGTATTTGACCCACTTTGTTATCTCCATGTTATAGCCATTGTTTAATAGCTCTAGTCTTTTTACATATAAAATTGGGTCTATTGTGAATAATGCTAGCTAGTTCACTAATACCTTTTAACATTTTCCAGTTCTCTAAAAGGACATTCTTAGTGTCCAAATTGTCAACATTCATTTGTAAATCAGTGGTGTTTTGAATAAATTGACTGTTGTTCGTACTAGCTCCAGACTGACATGTGAACCCTACTAGTAAAATATGGATAGAAATACATTCCTTTTGCTAACTACATCATCTGCTGTAGCTTTTAAGTTATGTCGATTGTAGCCCTTGTCACAAAACATATTAATCAAGTCTCCCAACTCTGAATAAAGCAAACTATCGTCTGTGGTTAACCTTGGTGCTCTAATCATCTGACCTTTAAGGATATTGTTTTTAATAAATCCTGGGTGTACACTAGAAAAATGTAAATAATTGTTGACAAAACAGTCTTTGTGATAAATCCTACTGTGGAAATTGTTGTCACTATACGTTAAAAAAGGTTTACTGTCAAAATATTGTAATTCACTTAAACAACAGTAATATATCTGATATTTATATGTGCAACAACCATAACGTCAGTGTTGCAAATGTGGACAACTTAAATGTGTGAAAACAAGTTAGTTTCACCTTTAAGAATGTCGCTTACGTGACGTCGGTATTTAAACAGATGATAAAAGAAAAGCATGTTCTAGGTCTAGGAAACTGCTACGGTGACATTTTCTAGCTGCAATTAGAAATATAAATATTATATGGCAATATTGTAGTTGAGGGCCTCACCAGATGTGCAGTAGCAAGCCCCGCCCAAAACCCACCCCCTTGATATGTCATTCATGAATCTGCATTCTCTCCGAATGTACAACTGAAGAAAAAGTGCACGGACATGTAATATGACAGTAAATATAACAGTAAATTGTTACCAACATCTGTAATTGACAAGTTTTATTGCACTATAATATATACTATAATCAGCAAAGAAACAAAACCATCAAAACACGTCATCAGGCTTTTTACTGTGTAGCATTATAGTTCTCTTTGTCAGAGTTGGAATGCGATGGTTCACTGTTCCAATTAATGTCCAAATGGACTCTTTTTTGGTGCAGGTGTCACAACCGACTCTTCCTCAGTATCATTGGCAGGATCTTTACTAAGAACAGCTTCCTGGGTGATACTGTATTAACCATTTGTGTACATTTAATATTTTCATATCATGTATGCACGAGCAAATTAAATATGCAGACCGGGTTGTCACTCAATTTGCGACACACCCACTTCTGCACGAAACGAACTGGTGAGGCCCTCAACTATAATATTGCCCCTGCTATACATATAAACTTACATAACAGCCAAACACTGCAGTCTGTGATTGCTGCTATGGCATTTTTGATGTATGTTGCTGTTCAAAACTACAGATATTGTCACAGTGTATGATGTGCTACTACATTATTATGCAGCTCAACTCTTTTCTGGTTCTCATTTTTGGAATACTGCATATGTTTACACTATAATGTCACATAGTTTGTTGGTTCTTACTATTGGGTGATTGTCTATTAGGAAACATATATTGTTTTAAACAGCATGGAAACACTATGGCAACAGCGGATGTTCCCGTTTACTCGTTGAATCCAGAACTAACGTATGGAATGGAAGAAATCAAAAAATAATTCACTAGTGCATTTGTCAAGGTATTGTTTTGTTTGCAATGCTCGTTTCACTCTCTAGGGGCTCACAGGATTTCCAAAATGCCTTCTTTTGATATTATTATCGACAACTGGACTTTGACATTTCATTGTCGATCATGTAACCTACTTAATATTAATGAGTTTGATCAAACGCATAGCGATTCTCAATAGTCGCACTTCTAATCATCGGTTTTTGATAGTAAACCATTAAAAAATATATAAAAAAAGGAACACTAGTTCCCACATGCCCTAACACAAAAGTCAAAAAAATCTGCTGTATTTTTAAGTTCTTTCACAAAAGAATCAAGTTTATTAGAAGTCCCATCAGTGATAAAAAATAAATCATTAACAAAAGGCTGATAATATACAATATGTTGTTTGAAAAACACATTCTTTTTCAAAAATTGATTTTCCCACTACCCCATCACAATGTTGGTGAAATAAGGGCCACAGTCACACCCATCTCCACACCACTAAGTTGTTTGTAATATTTGTTAAGCATGAATCATGTTGTGTAACATAATTTCCATTAAAATGCACAGTTTTAACAAGATTGTTGTCAAAAGTAGTTTCCCTAGATAAAAAAATTCTTAAAATTCAAGACCTAAATCAGAAGGGATACTAGTGAACAAAGATTTCACATCCAAGGTAAACAAAAGTAAACCTAGTTTGTGAGAATCAAATGATCTCAGGGAATTTAAAAAACACCCAAGAATCCTTAATAAAGCTGCCCAACTTTTGAACTAATAGATTTAACAATGAATCCAAGAAAATGGAAATACCTTCTATAATACTACCAGCTGCAGGCACTATAGACATAAAAGGCATTGGTGTCTGGTGGGTATGTGTCTTAGGGATACCAAATAAAATCGCAATCTTTGGATGTTACACACAAATTGATATACATCATGATGGATACAATCACTGCAAAATAAATCAAACAGCATGTTGTTAATATAGTTACAGCAGTTGTTTATATCCAGCAATGTAATCATATATACTCAGTCATATTAGCCAACATGTTTTCTATACAATTAATGTAGTCATTATGGTACATAATGATATTACTGCTACTCTTGTCCACCTTCATAAATCTAAGATCACGTGTACCCCTCAACTCATGCAGAGACTTATTATCCTGCTTAGTAAGGTTAAAATATTTTCTATGACTTTTGTTTTTACAGAGCAAAATCTTTTATAGCTTTTTCCTAGATCATGAAAAATTTCATGCAGCATTTTATGAGAAATAATGAGAGACATAAGTATTATGAGACATTTTTGCTAATTTCTTATGTGATCCTATTGAACTTGAACTGTGCCTGCAAATGATCCCAGGAGATTAGTGCACAACTCCTGTAAACAAATACAAACAGATAAATAAATAAATAGATATCTGGTTTTGTTATTATTAGTAGAAATGCAAAAGTAGTACATATCTTCAAAATGTTTAGTAAATAGCTAGCCACATCACCAATGTAATGCATTTTACACAGACTGTGATATTGTGTTTTTTCTGTGTTTCAACAAACAATTTTACATGTTGTCCCTTAATAATGTATATCTCAGTTATGAAAAATGAATGGAAATGTGAAAATGTGTAAACCAAGTGATAAATAATTGTTAATATTTGCGTTACAGGGCATCTTAGGCATGCAGTCTTAATATTATTTTGCTTCTCATAATTCTATCCTTCATACGCTGCCTGCCATTAAGTTGTAAGTCATTCAGGCTAAGAAACATGGTTCCTAATAATGTCATGCTTACATTAAAGGGCTATGAATGTCAAACAGAAATACAGCAAAAATGTGATATAGTTGTTAATGACTTAATAGATATAGATAAGTTAGACTAAGGGCTATTATTAACCACAAATTGAATAAAGAGCATGGCTTATATGGGCCCCAGCAATACTGGCAATGACAGTTTGAATAAAAAGACTTCTAATATGTGTAAATACTATAGTTTACTGTCTTTTTATGCTATTTAATTGATTGCCTGTAATACTAACAAAGAGAAAGAGAGAGACAGCAGATAGACAGAGAGAAAACTGAGACAGAAAAGAGACACAAATGTGAATACCTTCATGTAAATTATCCTTCTATATGCTTCCATATAGGAGGCTATCCCCAATAAATATCTAAAGGTTCTCTGCAGTGAATGTAGCATCCCGACTATGATCTGGTTAGTCAGAGCAACCACATGTAATCTGAGTATGTGTAATTTGTGCAGATACATTAGGTGCAGCACTACTCTATACAAAGCTTAGATAGGTTTTCTGGATCTTCAGCAAATTATAAGCGTTAATTACGTGAGGACATAGGCTCATAGGCTCATACCAAACTTATGGCCAGTGAGACTATTGAGAAGCTGTGAAACGTCACCCAATAATTGTGGGGAGACTGGTGGTATCTCCCGTTAAGTAATTATTTCCGATATATCAAATGGTGAAAATTTGTGATCGCGTATCCAGTCAATCAGACTGGTTTTAATGGTTGTGATGAGCATGCCTTTAGTACAGTAAAAAAAAAAAATAAAAAAATGAAGGCATCATGGGCATGGCAATTGCCCACTAAGGGAATAAATTAAATAATTCCCCCTGTGCATTAAAACAAATAGTTGATGCCTCAAACTTATTAGTACTGATCATATCCAGGCAGGTAAGCTTAGGTGCAGAGAGAAAGAGAGAGAGATTAATGAAAAATGCAAGAAAAGTGTGAGTCTTGTGATAATCAATTAATGAGAAATTAGGAAGATTTCGATCCAGAAAAATATGCAAAATACTGAGCTGTGACATGCAGAACAGGAATATTCTGAGTGGAGCTATTCAAGAGAAAAAAGCACATGATCACAAGCAGATAATGTGTTTTTGCTGACAAAATTGTGTAATGGGAAGACAATTGTCTTTCAGCTTTATAGAAAACACACAACAAAATATGTCAAAATTAAATAAAACTAGTAAACAATTGCTAATTAGTTTAAAACAAGAAAAAAATAAACGACAAAAACTGACTAATGATGCAAATAATAAAAATAGCTTATTACAAATATATGAATTCACTGTCTAAAACCCATTTCAAGTAATGGTGTTTTAACACAAAATCTCAAGACAGTACCACACAACTTTTATCAATACTTCACTGTATAAGTATAGAATAATTATATAGAATAATATATAATTAGAAATAATAATAAGCATGTAATAATTTTACACTTGATATGTCTGATGACAACTGCCCCTTTATAATCTCTGAATCTATCCTCAAGGCTCTAAGAAAAAAAATCACCAAAAGTACATCCATGGGAGCAGAGGTAATCCCAAGAATCCTACTAGCAAACATGCAAGGGAGTTAGCTTGGCTTAATTTTGAAACCTCAATTTTTAAGAGATGAAATTAATTTGGTAAACTGGTATAAAACTTTCATTCATGTCATATTATAATATAATAACACCTTTTGTATATACACTATCAGCCAAATGTCAAAACTGGAATCTGTTCAATGAAGAAAGGACTTCTCACTGTGAAATAACCAGGCTATATGGAAAGATGTAAGACACTGAACTTAATTTACAATTACAATTACAATTTGATATAGATATTTAGATATTCAAAGGTAAATTCGTCTTTGCCTGTAAATCATTATTTAATAAAGACTTATTGCATGCTTCTTTTGTAGTAGAAATATAGTCTAGCATCAGTATTTATAATCTTAGAAATGCTAATTTTTTTTGGTATTAATAGAACTATTTTAACAAGTTCTTCCATGACTCAGACAATCCTATAAAACAAGTTAGCACATGAAATTCATATGTCTGATTCATTAGATTCATTTAAAAAGAGCAATTGAGAGAGATTATGACTTATAACTGCTTTGAGCTCTTTCCTTGTGATCTCATATGTCCTGTAATATTTGATGGCACAGATTTAGCTAATAAATGGAAAGATAGCATGATGAATGCATCTCTATGCAATATTTTTTGAACTAAAAGTGGTTCAGAAATTGTGCTATATTGACCAAGGTTTATGGACTTGGAGTTAGATACAAAAGGTCTTGCTGTATTAATTAAACTATGAATGAATCTGAATATGTTCATAAACCTTCATATGAGGCCTCACTTGCAGGTTATAGATCTTTTCATTCAAAGTCAGTGAATATGGCCACTGAAGAGAGTACATAAATTTGGCATGTTTGGGTGAGTATAATAAAAGCGAACATCTAGTCACTCATAAAATTGCCCTTAAATATCTAGTTCGAAGAAAGGTCCATGATAAGGAATAATGTACTGCAACCTAAAAATCAGCATCTTGATGCATATCTTGTCCCCAGATTTATCACATACAAGATTACATAAGTAACATGAATGTGGAAGCTGAGGTCCGGCTTCAGTGACATAGAAGGATAAAGCTCTCACTATGGTCTGAGTGACCTCCATCTGATTAGCACCTTGTGTGTCTGATGGAACTGCTCATGAAGGATGGGAATGAGCAGTTACTACATGCCTGCCCATCCTGGAGGAGATAGCTGGGTCTGGATCACCACTTGTATGATACCTAGCAGGAGCACTATGTGTTGCACACATAGAGCATAATTCTACAAGGACATGCTGCCCTTAAGTGTATGCACACAGCCAAGGGAGCATGGGGAGGCATGCTCCTAAGGCAGGCAGCCATAGCAGTGCTTTGAGAGTTGTCATGATGGAAGGATGCCTCCACCAGTGCAATGGTAGGCCTTTCCACAGGACTGGCAGCTTGGCTTACTCCCTTTCACCTGATTTGCAATGCTGACCATGAAATGGACTAATTGGGCTACCTAAGCAGAAACAAATGGATCATAAGGCTCTCGCCTACCCATGCAATGCCTGGCTATTTCCCTAAAGAATGAATGGGCTGATTGGCTGCATGTTCAGGATCCTTCAGGACAGACCTGCAGAGGAAAAAAATGGAGCTGGGATGTTTACTCAACAGTCACTGGATAGAGGCATCAGGCTGCAATCACTAAAGTGGCTAATTTCTGTTTCAGATGGTAGAACAGGACATAACAAATAAGTCATTTATCATTTTTATTGCACTTTACTCCTAATCCAGGACACCTGCAGTATCCATTAGATTAAGGAATCTTAGTTTGCTTAATTTATTTTCATTTAGATGTTAATATCTTGCCTGTCCATTCCTCATGGGCCCACTTATGTGATGAAGATCTTTTCAAGTGTAAGGAAGCCTGATTCTGTAAGGATTTCTTACTTTTGACTTGCACCTCTTTTCTGCAAACAATTAAGCTTGTTCTTTCAACACAATCTATCATTTTCACTGGTGTTTCAGACTTCAGTAATCTGGCATTTGACCTTTCCTTCATTTCTTCAGCTCTGTTTTTTATCATAAAGGCTTGATATTATGTTTTCAGTGATGCAACTCCAATAGACTGTAACAAAAAAAAACAAATCAGACAATGCTCTCTGCCCAGTCCTTATAAACTGCTCTGCCAACAACTAGTTCTTGCCATTCCTTATAGAGGTTTCAAAGGCATTATGTTACAATATTATAATATGGTCACATTATTCCTCTCACTGAAGTGCATTTTACTTCAGTTGGGAACACCAGCTAGTTAAGTGGCTTCAGTGGAAGATGAAACAGCTCTGCAACAAACTAAGAAAACATTTCTAAATGAAAAGTAGTGTATGACTTCTCAGTTCCCCAAACATATTTGAATGGAACTTAATCAACAAATTAGCAAGTAAACCTTCTCTCTACTACTTCCAGTAAAACAAATAGATACATCTACTCTGATCTGGCTGTCAAATCAAAATTTATTCAGATTTTCTGATTAAATGCTACCACCCCTCTGTACCTCCGATCACTTGCAATCTTAGCCACTTAGTGTGCTGATTGGGAAAGGCATCATCAAGTTTTTTTTCCAACAAATATAGGCTCAAGCCACAATCAAACTGATCAGGCCTATTCTGTCTTTCAGTTGACATGGAGATAGGGACTTTAGCCAAAATTCAAGGTTTGTGATACTTTAACATCAGTGCCCTTAAAATACAACAGTTTATCAATAGTGCTCAAACTCTTAGCACAAAAAATCTGCACAAAGAAAAAAATAATGGGGACAAAGCTCCATAAATAGGGATACATTTTAAATGTTATTATTATAAGCTTAGAAAGTTGCTAGAAAAAATGTCTTGTGTTACCATACATTCTCTGAAGGGCACAAGCAGAAACTCAAATACCTGTAATTATGTAGTGAACTCAATCCTCACTGATTTGCCACAAAAATCCAGAAAACCACAAATTTTATAAGGAACCGACCTAAAATATGATTACAAAATCTGGGCATTCTGCAAAAATCTGGACATTTGAGAGGTATGATTTTATCTCTTTCCTTTGGCAGTGCCTCATCTCTTTTGATATCATCTACAATAATCCCCATTCTAAAAATGAATATTCTATCCCTTAGTGTCCAGTCTCCGACCCGATCACTTTGCCCCTGTCTTAACTAAAATACTCAAAAAGGATATGTCCTTACATCTCATTGGCCATCTAAACAAATGCAGTCTACTTCATTACTCACAGCATACAGTAGGTGTTACCAAGGGTAAGGCCAACTTCTCTGCCCTGCTTTTACTAGCCATTTCATTTTATACTATGCTGGAAGGAGAAACTCTCACCAGAACTGGTTTTGTCAGTCTTAATAAGAGCTGTCTCCATGTCCCAGCCTTCAAACCTATGCTATCAAAACTCATGGGTGAGGTAGCCCTGTCCATAAAGGGTTCAGCCATCGTACTGATGAATGTACAACTAATTTTCTTGTCAATGATAATCGAATTCATGTCTTAAAGATATATTTCTAGTCCCCTGTTTTCACTGTCTTCCCATCCTCAGCAATGGCCTTACAAACAACCCATGTGAAAACATAACCTGATATGGATATAACTGGATGCAAAAAAAAAAGGAATCAGCAATGTGCATGAAGTCAGTTGTTAAAGTGACACTATTTTATTTTTGGTTCACTCAGTTGTTAACTGGGAAAACCCAACAGGTACAAGCCTCCTTTGAATTAACCTCTTTTCATTGGCAACCTGACAACATTGTCTGGTTAAGTGGCTTTCTTGGAGTCATAAGGATCTGATTCCTGGACTACAGGATGAAACTTGTTAACAGGTTATAAGAATTATGTTTTGAGCAAAACATCTATTGTTCAAGTAATCTGGGAGAAAACACAATCTGTTACTCAGATGATGTCGGTATAACTTGGTACTGA
Source organism: Protopterus annectens (assembly GCF_019279795.1). Taxonomy (NCBI): domain Eukaryota; kingdom Metazoa; phylum Chordata; order Ceratodontiformes; family Protopteridae; genus Protopterus; species Protopterus annectens. The sequence continues at coordinate 1,190,098,325 of NC_056728.1, forward strand.
CAATATTTTGAAAGAATTAGCTGCAATATTCAAAAGGACTTGTGCTTCATTTCAATAAGAATAAAAAACAAACAGCTTGCCATAAATGTTAGTAAGGCAAAAGGTGTACCCCTTAGCACTATAGGTAGAATTTTTCCATTTCCACCATAATGGATTTTGCTTAGCACCTATGGCATGAATCTTGGGAATATCTTGATGTAGATCATGTATGAAGGAAAATCTGACTGCTAAAAGCTTGTTATCAGACATTTACAATTTTCAACAAAGCAGCCTAATTTAAACTAGTAAAGGAGACTACCTAGTCTGCCCTAGAATGTGATCTCTCTGTACACTCCTTGTAACTAACAGATCCAAACTACCTGATTGCTTTAAACAAAATCTGTTATTTCACAGTTCCCTCACCCACAAAACAACATCAATAATATTCAATAGTAAATGGAAAATGTCTCTTTATCCATCACATTGCTATTTGCATCCTTTCACTTCTGCTTTTATTGACATGAATATCTGGGCCGCTGCCACATTCTAAAATTTGCAGTAATCCAATCAACATGATTACAAGCAGTGATCAAATTCTGTACGATTGCCTGCTGAATCATTGCATTTTTGTTAGAAGGAAAAGCTGGTTCTTCTCCCCAGATACAGAAGAATTAGAGAAGATTTAAAGGAAAATCCACCCTCTCCAACAGTTTAACTCGGCTCTTAGGTTGCTTTTCTCTTTACAGTGTGGTTCCAGTATTGTTTAGGTAACAGAAACCTGATCGTAATTCATGAAACTTTCATTTCTTTGCCTTGGAATCAAAGGAAGGGAAAGTCCACTCACTTTTTTAAGCTTAACCTCTCACATACTTTGGCAGAGGAATTTGTCTCTTCCTGCATGGTATAACACAGATGCAGGGAAATATAAGGTTCTCCCTGTCAGGAAGTACCTTTAATCTTGCATAGGCAACTATTCCTACTGATATCAGTAGATTAGTAGCTGATGTATATAAAAAAGGAGTGTTCTGAAACTGCTTTCACTGCCTTTATTGCAGAGAGGAAGAAAAGAAGTATCACACCACCTAGTTGGTAGTATTACTACCAGTCTTTCTTTTTGCAGGGCAGTATTGATTTAGCCAGATCAATTGTTTTTTTGGGGGGGGGGTGAGAAATGCAAATGCATTATTTTACAAGAAAAAAATATTTTCTGACTTTTCTCTTAATGTCACAGAAAACTGTGATACTACATTTAAGTCACCTTAATATTGCATAAATAAGTACAACTAACTGACATTGCACATCACCGAGTCTTTATTTTGATAATAAGATAAAAATAACTATTTTCCATTTAATGATGATATGTTTTTTTCTTGTACAATCTCAGGCTTCAGTAAGAACTGGGCATCTAAAAATATGGTAACCCTAATAGCTGACCACATATTTTGTGTAACAATCCACTTGTAGGTGTTATTTTCGATAACTGAATAGTTTTGCAGAAAGTAGTGCTATAGTTCTAATGAAGTGCTAGTACACTACAATATGACCAGTCAAGGTGCAGTAATGCAACAGAAATGGAATAAAACATAATACACCAGGACATTTGTGCTTCATTTAAATAAATCTACTAAAGAATTAAAGGACAGTTGTATTTTTTGTACTTTAAGTACATTAGTACATTTCTTCAACATTCAGGATAACAAACCAAAAAAAAAAACTTCCTAATGCTGCAGACACTGGTCTGGTGAGTAGCAGCACAAGTTCTTTGAAATGTTGATTAACAGCTCTTGTATTACATTGCTAGCTCTGACACTTCAGAAAGAATGTGGAGAAGGGTCTATCAGTGCTCTGTCCGCAAGACTACAAAATGACAATCCTGACAAAAGTCTGCAATTTAGCTACTTTCTTTGGCTGCAGTTGTAAAATTGGCCTGACTTGTTTAAAATGGGCTCTGATAAAATTGTATATGATGGTTGTTCAGCAATAAAATGCAAGCACCCATGCTGCGCAAGTTGTGTAAGAAGCCTGTGATGCACACTGCTGTCATTCTATCTCAATGCAGTAAGAAGACAGCATAACTTCCTTATGTCTAGCGTGTCTTATATAAAGGGACATGAAATGGATTCTGGGAATGGGGAAAGGAAGCATTAAAACAAGATCACATTAGTATGTCAGCCCCGTGTTAGTGATTTCATGGAAGAACATATTGAATATTATAAGAATCATATAGAGTTATTTAAATATATTAAAATAGATCCAAAAACAAAGATACAATGAAAAATAAAACACATTTTTAAGTTCCAGTGTGGAGCGTTCCTTTAATGAATTATAAAAAATGTCTATCAGTAGTTTCCAGGTTGAGATACATCACAGATTCGGATTCTTCTCTTTACTCTGTGCCCATTCAGCAAGCCCTTTCTGTATCATCCTATCTCTGTATGTATCTTTTTTTCACACCTCAAGTTTTCCATATTAATGACCACCGAGCACAAGTCACAACTAGGTCACCTTTGTCTTTCCATTGGAAACTTATTTGTATAACTATTACTTTAATTTTTAGTACTTAACTTTCAAATTACTTATATTACTATAAGCTATCTCCCATTTGCTTGTTTTTTTCTCACTTCATCTTTAACTGTTATTGATGCTTTACTAAAATCTCTGGTGGCTTTCTTTTCTCCTTTAACTATGACACTTTGTTTAAATATGCATAGCTCTTTTAAGTATACAAACTTTTCTCCTGGTAAATTAATAAATTAATTTTCATAATCTTTAATTTTGTTAGATTGCTGTTATTTCTCATTTGTAAATGGGCAAAGGATACATAAGAGGTCTTGCAGTCCTGTATACCTACCTGATAAAAATAAATAATGAATTAAATGTACATCCAAAGTCTGTATTGCCTGTCGCTGCTGTTGTTTATTTACTCTTTATTTATGGAATTTATTTACTTACTTAATTTGCATGTGAACTTGGCAAAGCCAACTGTGATTTAATATTTTTCCAGAGTAAGCTTGGGGGAAATTATCCATATATAAATATGAATACCAGGTATAAGCATAGGACTGATGTATACAAATGCAAAATGCACCTTCCTGTCAATCAGATGCATAGATAATGTTGCCAGGTTAAAAAAGCAAGAATACTGCATTGAGACATAAGGGCCATGGAGAATTTTAAACAGTAGCAGCGACTAACAATGTAAGGTCAGGACCATTGTCAAATTATTTCAGGTAATGAATTGAGAGAGCTAATAAAGGCATGTACCTAGGCTGTCTCATATATGGCACACATGTCAGTTGTAACTCCACTTCCTGACATCTGATTGGTAAATGTAGGTAGTGTGGCTAATCTTAAAGTATACAACTTCATGTCTGCTGTGCACATCTCATACCCCATCTCTAGTGCATGTGACAATGAATACCTGCCAGAGCCCTAGCTAGGGACAAATATGCAGAACCCATGCAGTGTGGTCAAACACCAGTATAACACTGCACATGCACAAACCTACAATATTTTAAAGCATGTTATCTGTTCATACTAGGGAGCACTAAGGTATTAAACTGGCAAGTCCCTCTCCTTTAACTGCTAAAGTTTTAGACATGCCCTCTTCCATTTCATCTTACCTGCTTAGTGCTATGTTTTCTTTACTTATCTAAATACCTAAGCACTAGACAAGATGGAAGGTCAGCCTGTTAGTTCCACCTCTGCTGTCAGCCTTTTAGAACTAGATCTCTTAAAACAGTGTACAAACTGCCTTATGCTCATAGATAATGAAATTATACTCAAGTGCTAGCAATTCCATCTGTCAGAGGTGTGAATACCTAATTCATTCAGAGGTTTCTCTCTCACCTGTAAACGTTCACTGTGAGCTTCACACACGGGTACCTTGATCCTTCTCTAATCACACCAAAATGTCTTACGCTGAGACTGCAAACCAATCGCTCCCAGAACCTCCTAGAAATAAGGAGATTAAGTCTCAGCAAAAATGAGCCACTCATCCAGCTTATGCATTCCTCCCATACAGAGTCACCTTGAGTGAAAATACTCCAAAATTATCGCTTTGAACTACAGCAGGAACCAAAATGTTTTAATGATAGATGACTTTATTGATAGGCACACTTACTCATCACTCACAAGGCTGGACAAGGAGTTGTCTTTCAGGTGAAAGGATCTCTGAAATTACAAAGGCCTTAAGGACCCTAACGCTTGACAAATACAACTATCCCCAGGATTCATGAAGCTCGGTGCAAGGACGGCGTTAGCCTTGCGCCAACTGTGTGGCGTAGAAATGACACAGCAGCACCGTATGTATATTAATGAAGGAGCACTGCCACACCATCCACATGCACAGGAAACGTGCGTGGGTGCAGGGGGCGTGTTTAAGCACTGCACAGAGGCGTGAACATGTCAGCTACAGTTGCGAGACCTAAAATGCTGACTAGTACAGCCTGCCTCTAATAGTAATCACTCCTGTCAGTGTCTGTGGATACTGAAATGTATGCAAAGCATACAAAAGAGTTCCTAAACACCAAAATAAAATCACAGGAGTAAACACAAAAGCATGTAGCTGAATTTTGTGCCCCCATCCCTCGAACAATGACATTTAAAACCCCGTGTCAGTATTTCATTGTAGTGTTGATTTTCATACCAAGTGGAAGGAAACACAGCATGTTTGCGCGCCACTGCCCTTTGCTAAGCCTAGGCCAATGGTTAGGGTTACCACCTGCCACACTTTACAAGGGGCAGTCCCTCTTTGGGAAGTTGTGTCCTGACAAAAAATAATAAAAATGGTAAATGTCCTGAGATTGTAGGACATAATTATGTCCTATATTGTATGTAATAGTTGCATAAAACAGTTATTCTGTATCTAAAATACCTAAATGTTATAAGAAACAGAATAAGCAACTAAAATGCTACAAGAATAAGCTATTATTTAGGCAAAAAAGTTAATTTCTATCCTTTGTCCTGACCGTGGGTATGTGCCGGCCTGTAAAATCTGATGTTTGTCCTGAAAATGTCCCACTTTGGCCATTTGAAAAGGTGGTAACCCTACCAATGGTCAGAGCATTTGCTCAATATCTGGCCATTCGCAGTCTGAGTTGTCCTTGTCTGGACAGCCCAAAGATGAATGGGTATTACCCGAGTCAACCTACCATGTCATGAAAGATAAGTATTTGCATGTACCTATGTGCGTGAAGTACAGCATGTGGAAGACCAAATATGCTAAGGTTGTCATCACAACCATATTGGTACCAGAGATATGTAGAGTACGCAATGTGCACTGCTGTCTGTGCCATGGGCCAGCCACCAGAGAAGGTATGGATGGTGCGTTTGTGGAATTTGGGGGGGTGTGATGGGTAATGAAATCATTCGCCAAGGGGAGACTGGGTCGGATGTACAATAGGTGAACTGGAGGTGTACGAGGGAGCAGTGGGTGAATCAAAAAGGAAACCAAAGAACATACATTCACATCCCCAATACACCCTGACAGGCCATACTGCAGAACACAATCCCACAAACATATGAACATTAAAATGTGCAATACACATGTTCAGAAACGGTACTGGCTGACACCCACATAATGGTCTGGCCTGAACTGAGCCATCCAACCCCTACACACATGGATACATAATTGAATACCCATCATCTCCTCCACAGCACACCCTCCCCCCTTGTTGAACGTCCACCAAAACCACCCATACTCGGGCTGCTAGCTTGGGCCAGCCATATCTGCACAAAGTGCTCCCTACCCACATCTAGTAGGCAGTCTCACCCTAGGCAGTCTCAGGCTTGCAAACTAGGTATCCCATGCATGTATAACCCTCCCTCATTTTCATACAGCCAAAAGAATGGGAGTCATTGGCATCTGCAATATTTGGACATCTCTCATGGGATGTGTCTGTTCTAAAGATTAGACTTGGTGGCACAACACGATGTCCAGCCCTGTAGACATCCGGACACAAGTTGCATTAGCAGTAGTTGTCCACAACCCTGCTCAGCCTCCAGCTGGTCCTGCATAACCTACAACATCTGGACACAAGTTGCATTAGCAGTAGTTGTCCACAACCCTGCTCAGCCTCTAGCTGGTCCTGCATAACCTACAACACGGGTTAAACACCTGACCATGATGCGCATCTCCCCATGTGCATTAACAGGAATATATACCTTTCACATGTTCCTTAGAAGTTTCCCCATAGCCATCATCCAAATAGTACACATATACAAATTGTATACCCTGTCCAGGTTCCACGTTGTAATGATGCACACAACCCCTGTATATGAACGGTACACATCCCTCCCAGATGCAGGTATTCATATACATGGCCATGTACAACCCCAGATATGTAGTCATACATCTATAAATGTGCATATGTATATATGCATAGCTACAGCTACACATCACACATACATGAATATAAGTAGTTGTCAAATATATGTCTTATTTATAAATATGTATACTTGCAAATGTATACATATGTCTCTCAGAAACATATGAACATTAACATGTACTATACATATGTACACCAACCAACTGTCACAGTTGTTGCCAGTAGCAGTCATAACAAATGTGAAGGGAAACAGCAGCAGAACCCCCCATATTATTTAGTGCTGTCATATCAAGCTGGCCAGAGGTGATCAAACCTTCTGCGTCCCCAACCACAGGTAGGATACTAATAGTGGAAATAACTTTGTCCATCTGCTAAGTCAAACTTTCAAATAGGTACAGGACAGGCCCAGACTCCCTTCGGACAAGCCAAAAACCAGAAGACTAATTGAACACCCTGACCATTATATGAACGTATGTCTCAGGACTATAAGCTTGGGATGTCTGAATATACTTGGAGTGAGTCAACATACGGGACGTGTCTAGAGCAATAGGGAGTGGTGCATGTGTAGTGGTTCTGGTTTATTTCCAACCGGAGAATAGATGACTGCTGTGTTAGTGATGTTTTGCTGCGCTTGTTCTGGTAACTATGAACCATGGGTATACATGCAAATGAAGCAGCACAGCAATAGTGTAGTGGTTAGAGCATCCGCCTATCAAGCAGACATTGCCGGTTTGACTGCAGCAAACACCATTTACGATGCGTAATCCGTATACGAGCATATCCTGCTAATTTTATGCTGTATAATGATATAATACCATTGAAATGTGAACTGGGGTGATGTATCACAGTAAGAATGCAGAAGGTGTTTGCATGATGGGAAATGGCGGTTAAACATGGCAAAATGGAAAACCGCTGGTGAAAAGTGTTGTACTCACCCTTTGTCCAATGGCCCTAGTTCTGCCCAGCAACACAATAAACCGCCTCAGCCAGGCTCGACACCAGGACCCTACACACTACAACCAATGTGATTTACCACTAAGCCATGGCAGTTATACCTAACTCTGATGTTATCACAAACATAGCAGACAGCACAGTCATTCAACAGTATGATCAAAGTAATTAATCATGTAGATGTATATGCATGTGTACATACAGATATTTATATATATATATATATATATATATATATATATATATATATATATATATATATATATATATATATATATATATATATATATATATATATATATATATATATATATATATATACAGAATGAACATGGCCACAAGAAAGCATTCATAATGAATGCAAATGAAAACAGCAGCAGAACACCCATATTATCTAGTGCTGACATATCAAGCTGGCCAGAGGTGGGCAAACCCCCTGCATCTCTAACCACAGGTAGGATGCTAACAGTGGGTGTAACTTTGTCCACGTGCTAAGTCTGACTTTCAAACAGGTACAGGGCAGTCCCGGTCCCTAGTTGGACAAGTCTAAACCTGGATGACCATATGAACACCCTAACCATCATACAAACGTATGTGCCAGGACTATAGACTTGGGAAGTCTGAATATACTTGGAGTGAGTCAACATGCGGGACGGGTCCAGAGCAGTAGGGAATGGTGCATGTGTAGTGGTGCAGTTTTCCCAGCAGGAGAATGGATGTCTGCTGTGTTAGTGAAGTGCTGAGGTGTGTGTTTGGGTAACTATGAACCATGATTATACATATAAATGAAGCAGAACACCAATAGTGTAGTGGTTAGAGCATCCGCCTAATGGACCAGCATTGACGGTTCAAGTTCAACTATAGCACATATCATTTTCCTTGTGGAATGAATGTTGTTCTGCTGTAAAACTGACATAATAACATGTAAAAGTGAACTTGAGTATTGCATGGGACTTTTAACCAGATCCTTTCAGTCAAAGTGGTACTGTCATAATGAATAAGGCACAAATAAGCACAAATAAGTGGCAGTAAACATATGTAACACACAGTGAGCATATGCAAGTGCGCTTGCATGGGTGTAAGCAGCGCCCAGCATAGGAAATCTATATAAGTATGTACATATATATATATATATATATATATATATATATATATATATATGATGAATGAATGTCGCAACAATAAAGCATAGACAAGGGATGAGAAGGGAAACAACAGCAACTATAGTATTATAGAGTGCTGTCAGCGTATGTCATAACAAGCTGGCCAGGAGTGAGCAAAGCACTGCTACTCACACCACAGGCAGGGTTTTATCAGTGGGAGTAACATCGTTAAATTGCTAAGTCTACTTTACACACAGACAGAGAATAGTCCCTGCTGGGACTACCAAAAATTCTAAGGCGCATTTGGGCATCATCCATTACACAAGCAAGTGCAGGTATGTTCAAAGACTAAATGGTGGGAGAGCCTGAGAATACATGAGGTGGGACAACATATATGTAGGGCCCCTAACACTCTGGAGAAGGAAATGCTTGGAGGTGTGTCATGGCTGCGATAATAAGTGGATATTGGAAGTTAAGCATGTAAGTTGAACACGGGTGGGGTGGAGGAACTATGGGTATGAAATTATGAATCCAGGCATGCCAAGGTTGGATGGCCCAGTTCTAATTGGACTGCCCTGTGGAGGTCAGTGAGTTCGTAATAGGTATATATGCATACACACATGCAGATATCAATATATAGAAGTACATTCTCTAAAACACATGCATTCCATTTGTAGACATAGATAGGAATGCGCACATACAAACATCAACAGTAGATGGAATAATAGGCTGTGCAGAAGAGGGATGGGACAAAACAGCTAAAACGCAGAGGTGTGTACAGTGTCCAAAGTCAGTGCTGTGCTGATGATAATCAAATGTGAAGGATTTCCCCACACATTAAATCATTCCTGTGATCTTCCCGATACGGCAATGCCAAGTGCTAAACCGGTCTATTTGTAAAAGAAATACGCTGAACACGTACATAATTAGTCTCCCATTTGTAACGTGTGCGTTACCACATAGTTATATATATATATGTATATGTATATATATATATATATATATATATATATATATATATATATATATATATATATATATTAATTAATTGCAGTGTCATGTATGTTAATGGGAGTAAGGATTTAATGAAGTATAGAGTCTAATCTTGCCATAAACACATGCGTGTTCCATGTGGGGCAACCCAATAATTGTGAATCAAGCCAATAAACGACCAAAAAAACAATCGAAAAACAAACAAACTGATGTCCACAGACCAAGCGACCAAAAAGTACTTGAACGCAATTTAATTCCAAAGTAAAATCACAGCGTTTTCGCCACTGCCAATGCAGTAGCTTCATCAGAAATGGATGAAAAGTGCGCCAACTTTTCAAATTTAAAAATTTTTGAAATGACATAGCTGTACGTCACTTCTTACACCCACGATAATTAAAAGTAACATTCTCTACAAGAAGTCAATAAGTCCATTAAAATAAAATAAAATAGAATGAAACAACAATGCGTATAACTGTACAGAACACTAACAGTCAATATACCAACAAATACACATTGTATGTTCATGTTCATGTGTTGTGCAAATGAGATACAATGGTAAACCTTGTTCGCCACAAAAAAGAAATTTTTTGTGTCAAAATACACTCTCAAAATAATAATAATAATAATTGCCCATTTGAAAAAATATATATTCATCACAGATATAATGAATTCTAAAGAACAAATCCAATAATTAAAAACTACAGCCAATATGCATAGTCTATGCCCATTGTCAAATAGCGTAGCCACTAAATAATTGATTACGTAAATGAAACCCTTCATGTGAAAAAATATTAATAATTTCTGTTGTTACACAGGTGCCTCAGTTTGCAATTGCAAACCACTTCATTCATCTTAAATAACTTTTATATTTTAACACAGAAGATATATTACAATTTTCATTTAAGCCCGGAACAGTGAAGGCATCCAATTTAATTTGCCATTCAAGTTCACGGGTTTCCAAAATTAATGAGTATGGACCACCTCTAATACTCGGAGGAACATGGTCGATGGCCATGAAATAAAAACTATGCCCTGGATGACTGTTAATGTGCTTTGCTAAAGCATTCTCACATTTATTATTTTTGATAGCGTATACATGTTGGTAAATCCGCTCACGGAACCTACGGTCCATTTTACCAATGTAGAATGCCGCACAACAGTCACATAGGGCTACATACACGATAGATTTTGTATTACAATTAATCTTATGATTAATGTAATATTTTCTATTTCTAACGGAAAAAACGTTACCTGTTTTTATCATATAACACCAATTACATGCACCACATATAAATGTGCCTTTTTGTCTAATAAAGCAATTACCCTCCAGGTTCCTTTGAAGGAGTTCTTTAAGATTGTTCCTTCTCTTATAAACAACGGAGGGGGCCATACCTAGTTTGTCCAACAGTAAGGGGTTGCATTTGATAAAATGCCAGTTTTTTCGAATGATAGAAACAATGTTATCTGAATTGTTGTTAAAAGTTGTAATGAAACTCACCAAAAAGTTACGATCCACCGTGCAACAAGGTGATACAACAAGTGGATGAGGGGAACTTACCCCGGGGTCAACTAACACACCCCCGTCATCAGTTATTTGTAGTTGTTCCATTTGGCCAAGCAATGGGTTATAAAATCCATGTAATCTCTTAAAGTTCACTTCATCAATCAAATCATCAATCAACTTTGTAGGATAACCACGGTTGATAAATAACTCCTTCAGAAACAAACATTCTTGATCAAAGGCAAAAGCCGTACTACACATACGGACAGCTCTTACGAGTTGGCCTTTTACAATGGAGCATTTTTGCTTCCATGGGTGGTTACTCGAGAAGTGAAGGAAGGAATTACAGTAAGTAGATTTTCTGAAAATTGAAGACATAAATTTTCTATTTTCCAGGTCCTTAACTAACTTCACATCTAAATAATCAATCTCACTGGTTGAAAAATGATATGTAAATTTCAAAAACTCAGTGGTACTGTTCATGTATGAAACCAATTTGTGTGCTAGATCGGCACCACCTTGGAGTAGAATGAAGACATCATCTAGGAACCGGGTATAAAACCTCATGGATCCTTTGAAAACTAAGTTGTTAAGTAAAATAGTTTTCTCCCAATAAGCCACGAACAAATTCGCAACACTACCACCACAAGGTGAGCCCATAGCTATCCCTTGCTTTTGAAGATAGTACTGTTTATCAAAAATGAAGAAGTTGGATGAAAGAACTATATCTAATAACTCTGTTACAATAGCTATATCATTGCTTGGCACTTTAAGATCCCTCAACATTAATTCAACCCACTCAACAGCTTCTTGGTGGGGGATGGAAGTATAGAGGTCGATAACGTCGATGGTAAGAAAATTAAGAGAGTCGTCAAATTCAATCTCATTAATAGAATGCAAAAAGGACCATGGATCCTTGCAAATCTCTGGTATTAATTTAAGATGCTTGGAAATAATGCTGTCAATTAACCGAGCACAAGGATGGGTGATTGATGACCTACCATCCACAAGGGCTCGCATAGGTGGATTTAGCAAGTCCTTGTGCATCTTAGGAATTCCAAACATAACTGGAACCTTAGGAAAAAGAATGTCAATAAAGTTGTAGGTATCGAGGTCAATTTTACCAGACAGAAATAGGTCTCTAAAATACCCCTTAATCCTATGGTAAGACCCTGTCATTTCATTTAATGAAGATGCTGAATAGGCAGGGGAATTCAAAACAGCCAACATTCTGTTGTTATAATCCGTTTTATCTAGACTCACTAAGCCACCCCCTTTATCCGGTTTGATAACTCTAACAGGCATCTTACACAAATGGTTCAGGGCGTTAAGTTGGTCACTAGAAATGTTCCCCTTCTTCTGTGTGGGTCTATGTTTGTTTAAGGCAAATAAATGCCTGATATCAACTTCGCAGATATTTTCAAAAATGCGTAAATTAGGGTGTAACGGGGGATTAAAAGTGCTAGAAAGTTTAAGTGCTGTCTTGTCTGTAGGGAGTTCATTACTGAATAAAATATTCAAATTTAATTTACGGACAAAACATTTTAAATCAATTAAAGTTTTTGCTAAATTGAACCCTTGGTCAGGTACAAAGGTATATCCATTAGCTAAAAGGTCAACTAATTCAGCATCTAAAGAAACATCAGTAAAATTATAAATATGAAAATCCCCCTTAGTATTAGACAAAACAGTAGGAAACATAGTTTCCAAGGCAGGTTCACTATGCTGGTCATCTAACAGCTGTTGTTGTTCCAGTTTTTGCTTTTGTTCTGGTGTTGGTGATTGTTCCTGCCCCCTAAAAAAACTTTCTGATTAGGTATATTATTACTTCTAGCATAGTTATTCTGATTATTTGCTCTAATCCTGTTACTTCTCCTTGGAACGTGCGTAGGTGTCTCTTCTACGTCTTCTTCAATAATTTCAAGGTTGAAGGGATGATCATGCCTACTAGAGGTATTTTCACTGTTTTGGATAACATCAGATTGAATAGGTTTAATAAGTTTTGGGTATGCACAGTTGTTTTGATAGGCATACCTATCCCTAGTCAATTTTTTTGACTTATTAGATTTTAACTTAACAAGTAAGGCATCGATGCTTGAAAAAATATGGTTGTAGTCATACTTATATCTTGCAAAATCCATGTCTATTTTTATCATGTCGTCCAGCCTACTGATTTCAATAGTAAGACCGGCAATATGATTGGAATAATGTTTTATAATAAGCTCCAAGAGTTGAGCCCCTTGTCTTTCAAACAATACCATCAATTCACCTGAAAAAGCTGTATCCATAAACAAGCCTGTAGGAGAAAAATTATTATGAAGGCCCTTGGGGACAATCTTGTCAGCCAGGCATTGTTGGAAGTAAGCTACTTCCAATTGGAGTTTCTTCAATTTCAGCATTTTACCATCAAGTTGTTTCAATTTCTCTGTTATGTTGTTAGAGGTAATACCAGGAACACCTAAATCTGTAGCCGATGAGCCAGGAGCTGGTTGAAAAATAAAGGAGAATGGAGCAAGATTCTCAACCCACTCCGTAAGAGAAGGCACACCAATAAGCCCAAAATTTGTATTTTCAGATGTTCCATGAGTAAGTGGAGATGGACCCATCACTGGTTGGTCCCTAGCATTAACTCCGTTGGAACCAAGGTTATTGTCAACAGATGAAGAAGTATGGGCAACCTGCCCTGCTGAAATTGGTTGCACAGAAGCATTAGCAACCTGGTTAACAAAAGTGTGTATAGGTTGCCCTGCTGGAATTGACTGCATGAGAACGTTACCAGTCTGATTATTAGGAGAGATAACTGCGGACCCACACATGAAATCATTCCTGTGATCTTCCCGATACAGCAACGCCAAGTGCTAAACCGGTCTATTTGTAAAAGAAATACGCTGAACACGTACATAATTAGTCTCCCATTTGTAACGTGTGCGTTACCACATAGTTTTATATATATATGTATATGTATATATATATATATATATATATATATATATATATATATATATATATATATATATATATATCTTATTAATTAATTGCAGTGTCATGTATGTTAATGGGAGTAAGGATTTAATGAAGTATAGAGTCTAATCTTGCCATAAACACATGCGTGTTCCATGTGGGGCAACCCAATAATTGTGAATAGTATTCCTTCGGACGCTCACATCACCAATGTTTGTGGATTAAATGTATGGGAGTTCTGAGGATATGTGGAGTGAGTAAACTGATGGGATGGCTCTATAGGAGTAGGGAGTGACCAGTGTGTAGTATATGTGGGTGTCATGTGATGACATTGCTCATACACCATGTGGATGTTGTCTTGATATGGGCATGTCTGTTTGCCTGTACTGGTGTCTTTACCTATCAGCACATGCCTGGATGTGTTCACATTAATGCAATTGACCTTAATGCTGTGTATATGTCACATATATAGTCATACATAGCTGTTAGGGACATGACCTGTGACCCTGCAGACTTGCAAGCATGTTATGTGTTTTGCCATATACATCTACATGGCACGGTATAGCTGTGTAGCATCCTGCCATGTATTGCCTGTGTTGCACATGTGCAACACATGGGACAATAGCTAGCCTGATGATATTTGCAGGGTTGGATATCAGCTATAGCATGTATGGTCATTGTGATCTAGTAGGCTATATGCCCCGGCCCATTTATGAGCCTAAGCAGACAGGTTACATAGCTGTAGGCAACAGACAGGTAAGTTTTAGTGGCCAGTTCAAGCAGTGCCACAGAACTGATCCACAGTGTTACTGATATATTTGGCATGCAGTCATCACACCATGTCACAGAGAGGGGCGATGTGCAGGTTCGCTGGACAGGGATGCATAATATGGCAAGAGTATGTTAAGTGTATGGGACAGAGATCTGTCAGGCATGTTGTGATCCTTGTACTAAAAAGGTGGATGTCCATGAAGTATGTGTTTATTTGGGATCAGGATGTGTTAAGTGTAGCATGTCCAACACCTCTGGGTTGGACATGGCTTTATTCAGGGTAGGCTGCATGCTACATAGTGCAGCTAGGGATTGGGAAGGGCAGTGTAGGCCATCTACACAAGGGCAATAAACCTTAAAGGAAATATGTGATCTATTATGGGTCACATGGGTGTTGAGTATGACTGTGCAATTATCTTTATATTCCTGGATGGTACCCTGTCATGATTAGGGGTGCCACATATGACTACCTGTCTGGTGTGGTGAAATAACTATCAAAGGAAAGAGTACTGTCCAGCTGCATCCCATACGCACAGTTGCCATTATGTTGACAGCTGCCTAGGTGGTAGTTCATGGGTACAGGGTTTGTAATAGGGGATAACATTGCAATACTTAGCTGTCAGATTGTGGCCATACGTCACACACCACATATCTGACACACTAAGGCCCTTCTGTATGTTGAACGCAGCACACATCGAGTTGACTATTGCTCCTAGTTCATAGTCATTTGCAAACATCAATAGGCTGATGCCTTTTGTGTTAGTCTGTGTGGTACAGATAACAAAGAGGGGGAGTGCCAGGAATGAACCCTGTATTACTGTGGCTGGCACTGGTTTGACGTGCGTGTATTAGTCAGACACCTTCTGTAGTGTTGGTTCTGTCAGCAGTCCAGTTGCTAACCACTCCTGTAACATAGGAATATACACCTAGTTTACTGAGTGTAGCTGGAACACAGTATGGGTGATGGTGTCCTACAACCGGGGAAGGTCATGATATGCAGTGTGAATCAACCCTATTGTAATCTACATCTGTACCGAGTACATCAAATATGTTGATCATGGTTCACGGCCTTACAGACTAGACTCAGCAGAGTAGTTGCGCACTATTTCCCATTATCAATGGTGCCCCCCCCCCTTTGTGGGGTGTGATAACTGTTGCTGTGCACTATTTGGTGTGTACACAGTCTGACATGGAGCTATGATTGAACATGATGTGTATATTGATAGCTGAATGTTCTTATATTTGTGTAGGATACACCCTGGGATGTTGACAGGTCCCATGAAAGCTGTATGTATGGCTTTAGAGAGCGCAGCTTGTACCTGCATAGTCATATTACAAGGCCCCTGTAGTGTACATGGATATATTACTAAGTGTGCCTGTTGGGGGGTGGGTTTAGGTTCTCCATGACCCTATCTGGATGAACGGGTGCTATTTCTGAAGGTGCAGTACTTCCCATGCCATAGTGCTGTGCAGCACGGCAGGTCTTGTCATTGTCATTACGATTAATGACATAGTTATAGAATGCTCTGTGCTTGGCCTCATAATATGTGGCTGATTAGTTTCACAGTAGCTTTGTGTGGTTTTATATGGTGTATCTGCATCTTACTGAGGCTGACCAGGGATCACCTACACTCATGTGTGTTCACTCTTGCAACAGTTACTACTTTCTGTGGTACAGTTTAAAGCATGGTACCAGCAGTTTGCCTTCTTGTATGTGTTGGGTTGAATCCTGGTTCTGTTTCAGTGGCACAATCACTGCACATATGTGATTGTTTATGGTTCATTTGTGTAGGATTCAGCATTTGCACATGCATTGTCCATCTGTATGGGAGCCGTGACAGTCACCACTCTGCTCTTAGGAAACATAACATTAACATTGGAGACTAACTATGTGTGGCATACTGTTAGCCCTGTTTGTGTGACTACTGTGATCCAGGTCAGTGGGGTCGATGGAATCCAACATGCATTGAGCGCAGGTGTTGGTACATGAGGAGTCTTCCCAGTTCATAATGGAATAGTTGAGAGTGGCCATTATTATGGTTCTGTCTCAGACCTAATCTTCCCCATTAGAGCACATTATGACAGTTGGGAAATTCATGGCCTGGTAGGTGATCTGTCTCCAGGTGCAATTTGAATTACACTTTGGCACAAAGGTAGTTGCTCAGCATAATGCATCTGAAGTTATGCAAGTGCAACTAGCGTGGGGGTGTACATATCCTTCAGGAATATGGTCACACCTGCAACCCCTATGTTCCAATAAAGGATAATGCGCAAGAGGTGAGGTATGTGTTATAACATGGTCATGCAGGTGTGCTCTCCAGAGTGCTGAAGCATGTCTCAGCCACTGCACAGATATGTTCTCCATGTTAGGGTTTGGCATATGTGTGTCCATATAGTGTTTCTGACATATATCATCGTGTAGCGAGACCCGCAGTTTATTGCTTGGCTGTCCTTGTAACAGCAGTGGACCTTCACTTGAACTGTGTATGATGAAGGCACTATAGGGGAAGCATGAGCCCTAGGCAGTATCCAGATTCCCAGGGGAGACAAGTGCAGGCCCTGTTTGGCAAAGCATCATGGTTTTTCAACCATGTTATCCCAGGCAGACAGATACTGGATGCCCTTTGACTTGCACCACTACACTAGACAATTGTGGAATACAATCCTTTTGTCCCTGTACTGCAGTATCATTCTAGCCAATGGCAGAATGCTACCCAGGCCTTGGGACATACCTGCATGGTCTACAAGAACTGACAATTCCTACATGTGTTTCCATGCAGTCCAGGCTACTGCATCACAGGTCCTGCACAACAACGTGGAATATGACAGAGCCATGTGTATAGTTCAAAAGGTGGTCTGAGTATATCGGTATGTGGCTAATCATGGCAGACAGGCAGTTGACAGTATGTATGCCCTCATTTACAAATGTGTACTATTGGGCATGTTTCTGGCCACGTGTTCTGAGGTGTGGCACAATTATGCAAACTATGTCATACAGTTTGTGTATTTTGCTGCCTGTCTCTTCCTACTTGGGGGGGGTCACTTGTTTGGTCAGATACTTAGAAGCGTCTGTGAATGTGTTTTATTTCTGGTAGTGTGTGTGGGTGTCCTTACTGTGTTCTGGTAAGGGTGTGTGTTGATTGTGTTGATGAGCTGCATGTGTTAACCTACACCTCATGACTGTCCAGTCCAGTCATGGCTGTAGACTGGGCTGCCTTCCAGCTTACCCCTGTAGCTGCATCCCAAACAATGTGTGGGGTGTGGTGTTAGGTGGGTTTGGCAGTGTACATGGCATAGAGATTACATTCCCCCAGGATGGCCACATACACAAAGCTGACATTAGTAAACACCAGTAGCTGACTATTGGACATGCCTGTATGAACATTCAGTACTACAAGTACCAAGTACTGTATTTAGTGTACTTATTACTTATGAAGATGTTTTAGACAGTGATGCTCACATGTAAATAATTGTGTTATGGACGTGACAACACTGGCTGTTATGGAAACATTGTAGCTACCTTTAGCAGCAATCCTCCTCTAAGGAGCACATTGCATCCTGTTAGTTGATTACAGATGATGCAAGTGTCTACAGGTATGTTTCTTTTTCTGGTTATATAATCACATATCCACCAGAACCATGAGCTCTGTTGGGCACAGACACCCACTTTCCAAACAGAGTCATGTATCAACAGACTCTGATGTCACTATCAACATGATCAGGATATAATCAGATAGTGTGAACCATCACCTATGAAGTGGC
The DNA here is from genome assembly GCF_019279795.1 of Protopterus annectens. Taxonomy (NCBI): domain Eukaryota; kingdom Metazoa; phylum Chordata; order Ceratodontiformes; family Protopteridae; genus Protopterus; species Protopterus annectens. The sequence goes on from NC_056728.1 coordinate 1,190,116,675, forward strand.
TATTACACATGGGCAGCTGTCTCCTACATCTTACACTCCTACTGCAGATGTTTCACTGGAGTTAAAGATGATATGCAACCTGTTTCATTACCAGTGCTGTGCACTACCTTACATACAGTATGAGCAAGAGGCTGTTAGGTTGGCAATAAGAGGTTGGGCTACACAAACCTGGTAGTTCAACCAGTGTGTCTCTACTGTCAATATCCACTCTATGTAGGTGTGCACATAGCTATTTGGCCCAGCCATGTAACAAGGGTCACTACACATTTGCATAACATGTACACATGCACAGCTGTTATTGCTTGCAAATGATACTAGAGAGGTCCAGCCCTGTAACAAGGGTCACTACACATTTGCATAACATGTACACATGCACAGCTGTTATTGCTTGCAAACAATACTAGAGAGGTCCATCCCTGTAACAAAGGTCACTACATATTTGCATAACATGTACACATGCACAGCTGTTATTGCTTACAAACAATACTAGAGAGGTCCAGCCCTGTAACAAGGGTCACTACACATTTGCATAACATGTACACATGCACAGCTGTTATTGTTTGCAAATGATACTAGAGAGGTGGATATTACATGTGTTATGTGCATGGATAGTTACCTGGCTCTTCCAATTATCTTTGCTATCATGCTGCTAAACTGTCAGATGAATACAAATTATATGTATCCTGTTATTGAGTATTGTAATTGCCAATAGACATAACTACTGTTTGCATAACATAACAGAACTGCTATGTCAAATAGAATACAGATTTGCCTAAAATACTGTACATTACACAGTTATTGGCACAATATCCCACAATGCACACCATATTTGCACGGTAAGCCCACCTTTAACATGTTCATCTTACTTATACACCCATACATATGTCGACTGTTACAATATATTGACATATACTATCCCCTGTTATAGCACATACTTGTTGGACCAATCCTGACACTGACAGTGGCTGGAAGCGAATTGGTGGGTTCCAAGCCCATATCATCCCTTGTGGTGTATGCGGAGTTTGCCATGTGACCTACAGCAGTGCACACATAGAATATTACAAGCATTACTACTGCTCAACAATACATCACTACAAGATATCTATTTCCACTATATGCACTGATTGCACTGTAATTCGTACAGTACGGGTACTACATACACAGACATACTACATGTTATACATTCCTTCTTAGTAATCGGAGGTGTTATTGACTAGTATAATACTCATTTTTGGTTCGTCTTTCAGTGTTTTGTACTGTCCTACTGTTAGATACAGATAGTTTGAATGTGTGACAAGGCAACCTGTTATAGTTACAGATCAGTAACATGTGCTATCCTGATAACCAATTGGTGTTTCTAAGTAGCTAATTACATGCACAACAGCTGTACTGCTACTGCCTTAGCCAATACCATGGCTACAGTGGAGTATAATTGAGTACTCCACTTTGGCATTGTCCCTTTGCCTTACTTGTGAGGTAGACAGTGTTGAAGTGTTGTTTGGAATCTATTGCAATAGCTGTATGGAGACGAGCAATAATATATTGTGTGTAATGCCTAGAGGATTTGGTCTAAATGTGAGTACTGCTGTTATATTTCTGAACATTGCTACTTCTGCAGGGTTTGTCTGTACTTAATACTTCTACATATGTTTCAGTCTGGCCAGATTCTTTGACCAGCTCAAGGCTGCATAGCTATGCATATAATGTTAGGGGGTTTACAGTGTGCTTACCAGACATATTTAGTTTGGTGTTACTGTGTATAATACTGTGCTGATAATCAGTACTCAGTAACACTTCCTGGTGTACAAAACTTTCATCCCTCTTAAACTGGATTAGTTCATACAATCCCTATTACATCAGCAGATGTTCAATTGTATAACAGCAACTATTTCACATATGGCAGTGTTAGTGTGTTTGTGTCCAGGTATGTTAAGTTTTCAGCAGATGTTGTACAGTAGTTGAATAATTGGTTATGGTATGACAGTATGTATTGATGTAATTATTTTGGTTGTGGGGTAGATGGTGGGTGTACATGCAGGTGTGTAGGGACCCCTTTTATACAATGTCTATATGTGTGTGGGTGTTCTTTCCCTATATGAACACCTATCCCTTAGAGGAATAATACTATGGTAATTGCAGTCTGATTCATTAAGGCACAATTAAATGCTTCCTGTATAGCATTCAGGTATTGTTAGTCCTTGAATCCTTTTGGAAATACATCGGAATGTAATAACGTTTTGCAAATCTATTTGCAGTCATTGCAGTTGTGTTGGTCACTGTGTCCATAGAACATATTTGTAATAGTGTATTGGCATATACTGTACATATATGTTCATATTGTTTGGGGTGTGATTGCTAT
>NC_056728.1:1190121533-1190139033 GCF_019279795.1 Protopterus annectens
ACACACTGTAGCTATGCTTCTAATTGCCCTTGGGCAGATAGGTAGTAGGCTATCTGTGAGCCTCTAATGTGCAGGCCATCACAGCCATGATATGTGAATAAACAGACCTTCAGATCACAATATACAGTGAGAAATCACCATGTAGTCTGGAAACAGTTAAGTACAGCAAGAACATACAGAACACTGATACTTAGTCACTCTAAAAGCCTATCTTGGAAGCTAGAAGACTTGTATAAGTTTAAGGCTTTCTATTGCTTACCAGTAGGTTACCTACATGAGAGATGAAAAACAAGCACAGATGGGGAACATGCATGCAATGATACCATACCGGCCTATGTGTCAGCCTTAGGCTTTGGAATACTGGCCAAGGCTATTGCCGCCCCATGGTGCCTTATTTAGGAGTGTCTCGAAGGTGAATACCAGCTCTGTAAACAGCACAATAGCAGATTCAATGAGTGTTATGCTACTCAACACCAGGGGTTGTGATCACAACATGCATGCACTCACAGCACTCCTCAGGATGGACAACATCAACATCTGTGCAGTAACTGAGACCTGTCTTAAGGCTCCTGAGAGTACACCAGCACTACCAGACTACAACCCATACCACACATTTCAGCCACAGAACATGGACTGACAGACATGGAGGGGCTGTATCCATATTCATCAGGGATGCCTACATCTCCAGGTTAGTGGGGCAGCATGATACCTCTGAGATTATCCATGTGCAGCTAACATCAGCCACAACTGCAATGTAAACTGTGGCCTGCTATGGATCACCCTCCATGATCCAGGACCACCACTCTACCTACCTGGAGACATCCCCCATGTTAAGGGGAAACATTGCTCAAGATACAGACAGATTTACAAATGCAGTCTATAAGCACCTACATGGATGTATGGATCATGCCATCACTGGTAAACCAAGACTCACTCCTCCTAGACAAAGACACCAGTCTCTTGGACCACTGCAATAAACAGGCTATACAACAGAAGAAGGACAGTGTTCTAGACAAACAGCAAATTCCATGAAGGGCAGACATCCATGACCCCTATTAGTATGATACGTAGGTCCCTCATGACATCATCCAAGACTAACATCAGCAGGAGAAAATGCAAGGATTCGAAAGATAACCACAAAGCCTTCTTTGGCTATGTCAAGGATGTATGTGGTGACGCACAGATTTGCACTGTGCCAGTGAAATATATCACAAAATATGCTGACCCTACTGATATCGCTAACATCCTTGCAGATACATTCAGTGCATACTTCACCCCCTAAAGAACCCACAACACTACCCAAAAGGTACAGTATCCCACACATAAGAGACACACAGGTGGAAATGGCCCTCTCTAACAGAAAAACACAGCATCAATGGAGGCAGATGTTATCCTAGACTGCATCTTGCAAACTGTACAAGACAACCTGCCCCCCACCTAATTAAGCTTTCCTACCTCAGCCTCTCCACAGGCTACATGCCCATGCAATGCTGCATGGTAACGGTTATTCCACTCTATCAAGGTGGAATCGCAACTGACCATGGTAACTACCACCCCATAAGTCTGACTAGCCTGGTCTGCAATGGTATGGTTCCCATCTTCATAGCACTCATTAACAAAGACATTGGTATCCTCCGAACACATGACCCAACCAAGGTCAGCTTGGTTGAGTGCAGTTCATGCCTACTGAACCTGTTTGACGTCTTACATACAGTCACCAAGACATTAGATGATGGGGAAGGTGGTTCACACATACTACCTGGACCTCGCCAAGGCTTTTGACACCATGCCCCACTCAGATATTATTAATAAACACACCAGCCTGTACATACACCCATACATCACAGGTTGGGTTGCAAATGGAGTTACACACAGAACCCACATGGTACGACTAGCGGTCTCCAGGTCCAACTCTTGACCAGTCACAACTGGTGTCCCACAGGACTCAGTCCTGGGAGTCCTACTGTTTGGCATATAAACTCAGAGGTACAGGCAAACACAGGTGGACTACGTCAGACCATGTTTGGCAATGACTGCGAACTGGGAGCCATGATTGATAGTCCAGCTGACACAGACATCCCTCAAGGGGCCTCACGGAGAATGTCATAGGGTGCCAACATCATGGCCTCCAGCCAAGTACCACTAACTGCATTGTCATTCCATTGTGGAATTGGCACCCACATATTAACACATAAGTGGCAGCCACTTTAATACGATGAGGTAATGGGGTATCTGAGGATTAAGGTAGATAGTGATCTCCCCTTTGACAATCATATCTCCTCAGTAGTTAGAACATCATGGGCAATGCGTCATTTAAAACCATACTGATGTTTAGCGCCATGTTTCATTCGGTCTTTTCCACTATACATTTTGGTGTTATGGTAATGTGCTAAGATAGGCATCGTGCTTTTTTCCAGTTAGGACTTTTTTATATGCCTACATTTCTCAAAACTGGACAAAGAAAAAGAGAGAAGAAGGGTCAACATGAAAAAGCAAAAGCACCTGTTTATATGGGTCTACCTGATAACGCTGAAACTACAAAACACTGACGATGAGAACACCGACACCAGAAGATCGACAACGGAGATGATCGACAGTTGAAAATCCCGATGCTGAGAACACCTTGTTAAGATAGATGAATAAGAAATGGACCCAGAGATATCAGCAGATAGTGATCAGCCAAGAAAGTGGGACCAAAGCTATGGAAATATGGGTAAGATGTTAATGTGCAAAGACATTGACTGGGATTTAGAAAGGCTTACCATAAGGAGAAAGCCATACACTCTGTGTAGCTATCAGTCTAAGTCTTTTGGATTAAGCACTTGGGCTTCAGACCAGTTGTTTTACATTAGGAAGGGTTGTGGCCTGCACTGTGGTGGCAGGACAGGTAGCTTACATCCTTATAAATTGGGTACTGCTAATTGAGGGCTCAGTGTCTGTTATTCTAAAAGTGTATTACTTCTGGTTTAAGCACTTGGGCTTCAGGCCAGTTATTTTACATTAAGAGGGTTTGTGGTGTGCACTCTTGTGGGAGGAGAGGCTGGACTCTGCCCTTCTGAGCTGGGAATTTCTGGTTAAAGGCTTATAGTGCCTGCATATTTGAACTGTTTCTTACTGTAATTGGTACACCTTGTTTCCTGTAGCATATACTAGATCCAAGCTTGCTGAATCTAGCTTGGTTTGTATGCTTGTTGTTTGTTTGCTTGTTATTTCCCTGAAAAGCTAATTCCACCTAAAACGTGGCTTTTCAGCACTTCTGTGGATCCCTAGTGATATCTGCATTGCTTACTGTACTTATTTCCTTGTTTCACTTGAAAGAAAGTTACTGTTTGTCGTTTTTGCATTTAAGTTACCTGTAACACATTGCATTTAAGTTACCTGGCACTTGCTCACTAAAGCAATTATTTAAGTCAGCACTAAAAAAATTAAAAGCACTACAACCTCCCAAACTCCCCTTGAGTACCTTGTTCCCCATTGGCCCTTTTTTTTCAATTATAAAGGAATTCCCAGTACTATTCTAGCATGTCCAAAGGTCAGTTGTCAATCTCCTCCCCGGTCCAGCTGGTGAATCTGGGAATCTTGAGGCAATGTTACAACTGCCTCATGTACACAGACAACCCTCTCCTCCTCCCAACAAATTCCAACACATGTGAGAGATGCAACCATATAGCCAAGCTGGAGGCTAAGCTCTCTCAACTCAGTACTGGCGTAACCAGTCAGGAGGAGAAGGAAACTACACTCACTACAATTCCAGTCTCACATAGACCTACCACAACAGCAAACCAAACACATAAACACACAAAAACATACTCGGAGGCTCTAAATAAAAATCTGCCTAATCTGCAGAGACCTCCAAAGCAGACACCCAAGCAACCGCTACCTCAAAACAAAACACGTGCAACACATAGCTCACAAAGCCAGTGTGCTGAACAGTCACAGACCTTAAGACTAAACAACACACCTGATACACTTGTAATAGGTGACTCTATCGTCAGGCACACTGACGTCCCACTCACCAGGCTGAACAAGGAGAAGGTCATGGTGAGCTGCCTGTCGGGCGCTAGGATCCGTCACATAACACAAGCACTCAGGTCACTCCAAGGCAAGTACAAATATGACTCAGTCATTGACCATGCTGGTGTGAATGACCTGAGACGTACCTCCCTGGACTACATGAAAAGAGACATAGAGGAGCTCTCTGAGCATGTAGCTCAGGCCGGTATGACCCTGACCTTGAGTAGCATCTTACCCTCACCAAGAATGATGCCACAATATGAAGACACGATGATCAATTTCAACAATTGGCTTAAGTATTGGTGTCATTCAAAGGGGATCCAATGCCTGTCAGCCTGGGATGACATGCTCGACAAGCCACGATGCTTCGCTAGGGACGGCTTGCACCTGTCACCCCTGGGCTTTCGGATATTGGCAAAAGCTCTTGCTAACCCCATAGTGCCTTTTTTAGGCAAGGCTCAAAAGACAAACCCACCTCCATAGGTATCACAAGGGATAAGAATCTAAGAGTAATGCTACTCAATGCCAGAAGTCTAAACCTCAAGATGCACTTTTCGAAACTCTCCTTAGCATGGAGAACATCGATATCTGTGCAGTAACAGAAACCTGGTTCAAGGCTCCCAAGAGCACCCCAGCACTACCAGGTTATACCTCATACCATGCTTTTTGGCCCCAAAACTTGGACCGAACCACAAAAGGAGGGGGAGTGTCAATATTCGTCAAAGATACCCACACCTCCAGGTTGGTGGCACAGCACGAAGCATCAGAGACTATCCATGTGCAACTAACAGTGGGTAAAACTGCCTTCCAGTTTATTGCCTGCTACAGACCACCCTCCCAAACCCAGGAACCCCACTCGGCCTTCTTGAGAACACTGGAAAATATGAAGGTCTCTCCAAACACCATTATATTGGGTGACTTCAACTACCCAAACATAGACTGGGAGCATTACTCTAGCTCCAACACCCTAGCCCAAAGGTTCCTAGAATTTATAAACTCAAATGCTATGGAACAACTTGTTACCACTCCCACAAGAAGCAAAACATACTGGACCTGATCATCACCAACATGGGGACTCTATGCTCCAGACCAGAAGTGTATCCCTCACTGGTAAGATCAGACCATAAACTAATCTCACTGGATATTCACATCCCGACCCCACCCCCTGCCCAGAAAACCACAGTGAAAAACTTATCTAAAGCAAATTTCACACTCCTCAAAACCGAGGTGGAATCCTTCAAAGCCCCGGGCCTGTGGAAAATATGGCCCAGACCACAGAATCCTTTATAAATGCATTCTATGAACACCTTCAGGAATGCATGGATCATGCAAACCCAAATAAAACCAAGACCCAATCCTCCAAAGGCAGACGTCCTGTCTGGTGGACCCCAGCCATAAACAAACTATACAATAGAAGGAGGAAGTTACTACATGATAGAGCAAAATCCCAAAATGGGAAGGCATCTCTGATCAGTATTAGCAAAAAACTACGGGCACTCATAAAATCGTCTAAGGCCAGCTTCGAGAGAAAAATTGCACAGGACACTAAGGATAATCACAAGGCTTTCTTTAATTATGTTAGGAACCTGGGTGGGAATACCCAGATATGCTCAGAATTAGTCCAAAATGACAAAAAATACACCGAACCCACAGACATTGCCAACATCCTAGCTGACAGGTTCAGCACAAACCCCCCCCTCCCCACCAAAAGGGCAAATATCTATCCCAGCAGAGCGCTGCCCTCCCTGACATCTCAGATGCTCAGGTAAGAGCCACCCTCTCCAAAGCAAAAAACACAGCATCAATGGGACCAGACGGTGTCCCGGGCTCCATCCTACATGAACTCCAAGAAGAGCTAAACCCAAACATAAAACTACTGTTCAATCTCAGCCTTACTACAGGTTATGTACCAAAAGAGTGGCGTACAGCAACAGTGGTCCCTCTCCACAAAGGTGGTGCCTCAATGGATCCTGGAAACTATCGCCCCATAAGCCTGACTAGCTTGGTCTGCAAAGCTATGGAAAGGATCATCATGGATCTCATAAATAAAAATATTGGGGACCTACAGACACTGGATCCTATCCAGTTCGGTTTTGTTAAGGGCAGATCCTGCCTCTTAAACCTGGTCGATTTCTTTGAAACCATCACCAAGGCCATTGACTAGGGGAAGGTGGTCCACACAGCCTATCTGGACCTCGCAAAAGCCTTCGATACAATACCCCACTCGGGCATTATAGATAAGCTCACCAGCTTAAATATAAACCCCTATGTCACTAGATGGGTTGCAAACTGGCTCAAGGACAGAACCCACATGGTTAGAATTGCTGGAGCCATGTCAAACTCCAAACCAGTTACAAGTGGCGTCCCACAAGGCTCAGTCCTGGTACCTCTCTTGTTCGGTATATATTTCTCGGAGGTACAGGCCAACATGGAAGGACTGTGGCTGACCAAGTTCACAGATGACTGCAAACTGGGTGCCATAATCGACTCTCCAGCCGACACAAGCATCCTCCAAAAGGGCCTCATAGAAACAGACAACTGGTGCCAGAGCCATGGCCTCAAGCTAAATGCCAAAAAGTATATAGTCATCCCCTTTGGCAAAAACAAAGTGCCCACAAATTACCACATACGTGGTAATCCATTAAGTACAGAAGAAGTAATTAGGGACCTGGGGACCCAAGTTGATAGCAATCTCTCATTTGACAACCACGTGGCCAAAGTGGTTAGAAAAACATTTTATATAGCCCACCTTGTGCCTCATTACTCATCCCTCATCATGCCCATAATTGAGTACAATGCCCCTTTTGGGATGTACCTTACCAGACACCTGCAGCAACTGGAAAGACCCCAAAAGTACCTCACCAAGAGGATCAAAGGGCTCAAACAGATGCCATATGCTGCCTGGTTAAAGAAACTCCAGCTCTACTCAGTGGCATACGTCCTGCTCAGAGGCAATCTGTGCCTGACGTATAAAGCAATGTCCAACCCGGAATTAATGGACATGCTGCACCTCAGAAAATCCAAATCCCATCGAGCAATGCGCTCGAGAGACTTGAACCTCAGCACTGAAATAAATAGGACATGCTGGAGGGACAGATTCATAACCAGAGGCTCCCTTCACTCTGGAATAAAATCCCAGTCCAGGTTAGGCAGAGTCCCTCATTGACTCTCTTCAAGAGGAATCTTGATGAGTGGATGGGAGATCGTAGGTTTACCCTGGGTATCACTTCTGTGTCACTGTTAGACAGAGGCACAGTATACTAACCTCGAAAAAGGGCATAGCAAAATTAATTTAAAATGGGTGGTGAAAGCCAAACACACTCTGGCTAGGCTTATAAATGCCCTAGGGCAGATAGCCTAGTATTAACCAATGAACCTATGAACCTTCTATGTAGGCCTTCTGATTACTAAAGGATTCCCATTTAGACATAATGGGGTTATAGTGCCCCTTTACTCATCACTCATCAGTCCCATCATAGGGTATAATAACCCATGTGAGATGTACCTCAGAAGACACTTCCAACAGCTGGGAGGTCCACAAATGTACTTAACCAAGGGGAATACTGGCCTCCAACATATAGCCTATGCAGCCAGACTGAATAAACTCCTGCTTTACTCAGTGGCATCTTGTTTACACAGAGATGATCTCTGCTGGCCAACACAGCCATGTTGAACTCAGGCTTGATGGATATGCTCCACCTATGGGAATGCACGTCACAGTGAGCCACACACTGTAGTGAGCTGAACCTTGCCACAACAATAACTGGAAGATGCTGGAAGGACAGCTTCCTGTCACAGACACTCCCCATACTTTGGAACAACATCCCTAACTACATTATACAGAGCCCCTCACTAACACTCTGCAAGAGAAACCTTGAAGAGTGGATGGGGAACAGTAGATGCACCCCAGGGATCCCGCCATTGGCTCTGCTCTACAGAGGGACAGTTAATGAATCAATGGGCTGGCAAAAGCTGACACATTTTGGCTGGGCTTATGAATGGCCTCTGGCAGTTGGCCAAGTAACTGCCTATGAATCTGTACCACCATCAGTCTCCAACACATGCTGGTGAATCAAATCTATGGCAGCCCCTAACATGTACATAATAAAAGTTCCCCATCTGTATATACCACTTGTGCAGAGTGTATGGGAATACACAAATGTGTGTGAGGTGCTTTCACACATGCATATGCTGATTGCTTAATTTACTGTTCAGGTGTTGACTTACTATGTGCCAGTGGCAGTTGTATGTGCAATAGCTGAGGGCTGCCTATGTTGGATGCACACAGTAAACTGCCTATACATGACAACTTACAGGTAGTCTTGTGTGTGCGCCATCCATTTTTACTGTGTGTGCAAGTGGAGAAAGGTGTCAGTCCCTAGGTGTCTACACTGTCAGTGTGTGTGTGCTATACATTCCCTCTTTGCCAAGGCATGGGCATACTGGGCATGCCTCTGTCTGCCTACTGGGGCTGGCTCTGGGTTTTCATGGTCTGAGTACCTCTGTGCCTGTGGGGCCCCTGGCAATGGTGGTTGGCTGCGAGGGCTTTCAAAATTCTGTCCCTGCTGCAGCTGTTTCTGCAGGACCATATTGTGTAACATGGCACACACTATGAAGATGTGGGCACATGTGCCTGGAGAGTACTGCAAGGCTCCACCAGATATGTCCAAGCAATGGAACCGTGATTTCAGCATCCCAAACACACACTCTATGATGATTATGGTTTGTGTGTGTGCCTCATTATGGTGTTCTTGCATGGATGTATGTGCATTTATGATGGGAGTCATCATCCATGGTTCCAGTGCATAGCCAGCATCCCCCACCAGGTGGCCATTTGGGATGTCCCCCCTGGCAAATAACCAATACAGCTGTGAGGCATGCCAGATGTCGGAGCCATGATAGCTTCCAGAGCTGCCAGCACACACATCCATGATAATGCCCTGGGCATTGCACATGATCTGGCAGTTGATGGAGAGGTATCTCTTGTGGTTTATGTATTGCCTACCCTGCTCACTTGATGAGTATGTGCATGCAGTCTATTCCACCCAGTGCCTCCGGGTATTCTGCCACATGTTGGAAGAGACGCATATTGCTGGCCAACTCCTCCTGCATTTTGGGGAAGTATATGTGCTCATTTGCATACAGTAACATGGCATCCAGGAACTGGTGTAGTACCCTGGATGCTGATGCCTGTGCGATCCCCATGATATCCCCAGTTGGTCTTTAAAAGGTACCTGTAGCTAGTACCTGTAGCTAGTATTCTCAGGCTTACATATACCTTCGTATCCACTGAGATGGGTTCCCCTCTGTTTGTTCTGGCTCTGAGGTGTGGCTGGCACAGCTCCACAAGTTGCTGTAGGATGTCCCTGTCCACCCTATAATGCTCTACTATCTCCAGATCATGTAGTCCCTGGTAGGTTACCCTGGGTCTGAACACTATCCTCCTCCTCTGGTGCCTGAGGTGGTCATGTACATCATCATCCGCACCACCATCAGTCTCCAACACATGCTGGTGAATCAAAGCTATGGCAGCCCCTAACATGTACATAATAAAAGTTCCCTGTCTGTATATACCACTGGTGCAGAGTGTATGGAAATACACAAATGTGTGTGAGGTGCTTTCACACTTTATAGTATTGTGCTATGGATGCTGCTGATGTCAGTGGGTGTGTATGAGCTATTCCAACTGCCACGTGTCTTAATTATGGGTTTTGCAATGAGTACTGCAAGTGTGGGGCCTTTACTGTGGAGATCTATTTGACTGCCTTGATTAATCCGTTCTCCAACTCAAAAAACATGGACAAACTTCAAAAAATGGAAGCCAAACCACAGACCACCAGAATGATCAACAGGTAAATAAATAAAAAATCCACGTCAGAGGAGTACAATACGTAGAAGACGTCTGTTTATTTTTAAGCAACCAACAAGTCCTGCTTTTCAACGCCGACGAAAAGCAGGACTTGTTGGTTGCTTAAAAATAAACAGACATCTTCTACGTATTGGTCTCCTCTGACGTGGATTTTTTATTTATTTACATGTTGATCATTCTGGTGGTCTGTGGTTTGGTTTCTGTTTTTTGAAGTTTGATTAATCCATTGCCCTTTAATTCACTTTTAGACCTGGATCCCCTCCCATTATCAGGCATGCATCCACCTGCCGTCTTTCTTGTTTTGTACTTTCCCTACCCAGTTATGGCAAAATGTGCCTTGTAGCTGATATACTGCAAATTGGCTTTGTTCTGCTTTGACACTTTACTGTTTTCTTTGCAGTACAGCTGCTCCCCTTTCCTGTTCTGCAGGTAGCTGCTTGCAGCCTTGTTAGCTGTTGCCAATGGCCCACTGTAGGCTCCTAGGTGTTAATTAGTCATTTGTACTCCAATTTCACTGCTGCAGCATTTCCTTATTTCTTTCCTATATCCTTCCTGTTTTAGCTGCAGTGCACGCCGCCCATACCCGTTTACCGGGTGTACGTGCATTTTCAACTCCGGTCACATGCATACTCAGTTACCTTGTGTACGCTCAGCTAAGTATAGCTATGGCCAATTTGAAACACCCCTATCCTGCAGCTTTGCCTAGCTAGGGCAGACCGGTTTAGCAATGCTCCAATGTGCTTACAGCAATGGCGACACACCCCTCTCTTGATGTCATCTTTTTCTCAAGGGCACACCTTGGTGTTATAACACTATGCTGTGAGGTGCATCTATTACTCCTCTCATTTGCATGGCATTGCCTACTAATTCCTAGCTACTGCACATAACACTGTCACTGCCCCTTAGCAACCCTTGTGCCATAAGTATGGTGTAGCATGCCTGCCATTGACTATTATTGGGAAATCGTGATATGTGTTTCATTGCAGTTTTATTCTATATTTTTATATATTCCTTGCGAACCCCTTTGCGCACCGCTTCCTGTGCTTCCATGTTGTGATAGTGCGACTATATATATTAAATGTTAATTTTATATCTTGTACATTTTTTGTGCCAATGGCTATATATTTAGCCATTGGCATATGTTAACAATATAATACATGTGTTTGATTGGCTGTCATTGCTCCAATTTTATGTTTGCAAAAATGTAAACCGTTTTCTACGGTTTACATTTCTGCATGCTTACACTACATCTGCACCACTTCTTGAATCGCTACATACCTTCATTTGCATGCTACACTTCTGCACATGGGGTAATTAGCATACAAGGCTCGGGATTTATGCGGGCGTAGCGTATGCAGGTAGTGCACGTGGAAACAGCTCATACCTGAATCGATCGGCGGCCATATTTGCTTTTAGAACACCAACCCTATGCCTGCACCCAGCGCAAGCTTCATGAATATCAATGACTATCTCATCATTTGCAGAATGAGTCAGAGTCTATCAGTATGGTTTCAGTCTTAAATACAATGTCTTGTTTAAATGCTACAGCACATGTAAATCAAAGTAGAATTAAGTTGCAGTATTGCACATACAGATGTCAACACACTCAATGGCAATGTCTCAAGTTTATGTTACATATGTTCAGAATGGAATCACTTCTAGTTTATTGTTTTCAAAAGTTGCAAATATTGCACAAAGAGGGGATAAGAGAGATCAATGTGCAGATTTTGATCAGTCTGATAAAATAAATTCCAGCATAAATGATATACAGACTTCAGCAAAAGTAAAATTACTAATGATTCAGAGCAAAATAAAGAAAAAAAAAACACATTCCATCGCTCAAGTCAGTGTTGTTGCTAGTTCTATAAAAAAGGATTTTCAGCTTATCTATAAAGGGTGTGTCAGTCCAGCACCAAACCAGAGCATTTATCTGTCACTGTTTAAGGTAAAAAGAGATAACAATATTTCATTGTTTACAGAAAAACTATGGAATAATGTACTGATTAATACATACAAATCATCTTCAGTTACACATAGACCTTCATTAGAGGACACAGATCCATTTTTTTCAGGATTTAAAGGGTCAAATATTACAGCAGTTAACAGTTCAAAGTGTAATAGCTCTGTACTAGGAATGGGAATGTCATTACAGTTATATGTTGTTTTAGACTTCAGTAACAACATTTTATGGAAAACAAAATGCTACAAAATGTACAGTAGTAAACACAGATAACATTTGTAAGAATGTGCATGCAGTAGTTTGTGGAAATGTGCAGAATTCAAAGAATTGGTTATGACAGAAACATGTAGATTTAAGGGTGAAAGATAAAATAAATTCCAGTAAAGCTGACACAGCTAAAGTGCTCAGAAAGACATTCAGTGTGGTCAGTTAGATAAAAAGGATAACTGCTTGCATTTATGTTGTGTAAGGTATACCACAAAGGACAATAGAAATACAACTCCTAGGTACATCAAAGGTCCAGACTCACATGAACCAAACAAAACAAATTCATAAAACATATCAGGTCAGACCACCATGGCCAAAATAATAAAAACTTTAATATAGCAAACCATAAAAAATGCAAGACGATGAGCGCTTTCAAGCTGGAGACCTTTCATCCGATCTACCACATTGAATCATTCACTCAACTTAAAAATAATTTCCATCCAGTCATATTCACATTTTAGGCCTATGCCCCTTCAGCACTGGTTTTAGAGATAAAATCCCATTCAGTCCAGGGAGGGCCATCTGCTCATAGTTCTAATATCCATTTAACCTCACTTAGGTCTATGGTATTAAATAAATCTCTACCCCTTGGGTTAGGTTACTGAACATACAGCACCATAAAAGTAAAACTATGTCCTGTACACTTTTCAATATGTTGACCAAGAGCATTACTTTTTACCATATGGTTAATATCATTTTAATGCTGTAAAATCCACTGGTTAAGCATCCAATTCATCTTGCCAATATAAAAACTACAACAACACACACATGTTGCAGTGTATATCACATTCATCAAACAACAATTGGCATACACTTTGGGTTTGTATTTCTTCTTGGTAACCAGATGTTCAAATATTTTGCCATTGCTATACTTGAACATACCTTGCATCTACAACATGGGTAAGTCCCACTTTTATTAAAGACTATTCTATCAGGACCTGATGTAACATCTCTGCTAATCAATATCTTCAGATTCAAATTATTCTTATAGCTAAATTTTGGAGCTTCCCCGACTATTTTATGAATGCTCTCATCTGTCAATAAGATCTTCCAATTGTTTTTAATCACTTCACATATTTTTTTCATATTATTATTATACCTCAGAACAACTCTAGGATGACCCACTTCATGGGCTGAATGTACCATATTGTGGATATCTCATCCACCTACTTTGTTAGTAAGCCACATTTGCCTTCACGTATCCCTTAGAAGCTTACAACATTCATAAATATCATTTATATCGGCCTGCATATAACCACGGGACTCAAAACCAGATACCAACCTTTCAATCTCTTGTTCATAATTATTGTCATTAGTACATAACATAGAAACATGGAAGGTTTGGCCTTTCACAGTGTTCTTAAATATATGTTGGGGGTGCATACTATCTCTCATTAATAGGGTATTCCTTGAACAGCTTTTCCTATGGACCCTAGTTTCCACACTGCAATGATCATCCTGAAGTAACTTAACATCAAGAAAATCAATCTCTGTATCTGAAGAATGCATGGTAAATCTCAGAATGCTCATACTGCTTTCCAAATATTGTTCAAACAGTCCCTACTGCTCCACAGGAGTACCATATCATCCGTGAACCTTTTATAAAATGAGATGAACATTTTTCATTCATTCTTTTCACAAAAGATAACTGCATCTTCCCAATTAGCTAACACAAGGTTGGCATAAGTATTAGCACATGCTGTTCCCATGGCAACCCCCCAGTGTTGCAAATAATAGGATCCATATTCATACTATTCAGGAGGAAAAGACTGTTTCAGTTGATTTTATTCAGGAGAATTACAATATACCTGCAACAACTTTAGATATATTTATCAGCACTATTATTGTTAACCAGCACTTGAGAATTAAAACAGACTGTAACTGAAGACAGTATTTGGATATTTAGATATTGTTAACATCTAATACAGTCTTACTAACCAAACTATCATGTTTTCAGAATTAATTCTGAAAAGTACAAAATAATTGGTTCATAAAGGAGAAGAGACTGGCACATGTTCAGCACAAGTTTGGGTAATTAACAGATAACGACTTTCATTCCATTCTCATTTCAGTTGTTTCCAGTTAAATAAAGTATGCTACAGTCTTAGCTATTCTTTCAGAAAGTTATTTTTCATCCCTGCCTTTAATATCTTACAACCACTACATCTTAATCCTAATCTAAAAATGAATGGGATAATGCTAAACTTAGCTCAATTCCCTCTTCTTAAGGACAAAAATATCATTGATATCCTTCCTTTAAAGCACCACTCGATATCAGATGGCAGATCTAAGATGAATCTTCCCAAAAAGTATACAATTATACTAAGACAAATTATGTCTCTATCTCATAAATTCTTAGATCACCCTTTGCTATCGGAAAAAGACATCTCTTCCTGCAAAATGATTTGGAACCTTCTCCTCTATAAAAAGAAAATGATTTCAAACACCTACAAATGTATTATGTCTTTAAAAACTCAAAAGGAGTCTGTATATTCTAGCTATTGGCTGAAGCAAGATCCATCTATTTCCCACAACCAAATTGTGAATGCCATTAAGACTAGCTACAACCTTATTCCCCTAAAAAAGCTCAATTACACCCAGTTGATGTTACTGAACAATGCATATCTTACCCGTAATATAATTAATAAAATCCACCCCAATTCTTCTCCTCATTGTCAATTTTGCAATAATCAAAAGGAGGATCTCCTTCATATATTTTGCAGCTGTAAATGTTCATACAAGCTTTGGTGCCTTAAGGGTTCAGTTAGAAAAAATAGGCTGTGAAAAATCAACTTTATCGTGGAAATTTACACTGTTACATATCCCCCCACCTGGATTATCAAAGTTACAACTACGAATTTTAATTTCCATCTTCATGTTAATAAAATATTACATTACTCTTAACTGGAAAAATAGACACTCACTTTCTTGGCAAGGCTTTAAGTTACTTGCAGTTAATCATCTGAAGGCTCATAGGTATCTATTTCATAAAATAATCAGAAGGATTATCTTAAATAATACTGGAGGATGTTTTTTGATTATATTCTAAAATGAATGTAACTTGTAACAAAGTAAATTGGGTTATGTTTGTGCATGATATAACTGTATATAGTTATGTGTGTATGTAGTTGCTTTTCTTTAGTATATGGTGTTGTATCTATAAACAAATAAAAAGAATGTTAAAAAAAGGAAGTTATTTTTCAAGATACATGAGACAAAAAAGGAAACAATCATTGTATTTAAATTGGCATTCGAGATCTCTCCAGCATTCTTCAGCGTATATTCTAAATTGTTATAAATATGCAAAGAGATACTTTTGCAAACAAAAAATAAACCATGGGATTTCGAAAGGGTTTCCATGAGCAAGAAGTCATACCATGAGCAATCAGCCCTTGCTGTAACCCTTTCTCATTTAAAGACTATTCTAAAGAAATAATTTTCTATGAGTAGAAGCATTACCATGGAAGGTGGCCCCAACTGCTACTGTAAATAGTAATATAGCCATGTGTTGTCCCACCGAAAGAGTTGTGCTTACTGATTTACTGATTCACAGAATTGCTCGCTTATATAAATTACTCAGTAAAAAAAATTTACTTGGAGAGTTGTGGTCATCAGCTGGCCTCTATGGAAGACATCAAAGGGCAGCTAAGTGTACTTCAGTTCAGTTCAGTGTGTCAGTAGGGTAATGAATGGAGTTGGATGGGCCTGTGTGTGCATGTGTGTGTGTGTGTGTGTGCGTGTGTGTGTGTGTGTGTGTGTGTGTGTGTGTGTGTGTGTGTGTGTGTGTGTGTGTGTGTGTGTGTGTGTGTGAGTGTGTGTGCTTGTTGGAGCGTGCATGGATTTCACAGTGTCTGTGTGTCTGTTTGTGTGTATGAGTATGAGGACATGCCTGTGCCATTGTGATGCTACAAAATGATTTTAGCATGAGTGTTAATAGCAAATAATTCAAAGTCATGCACATTAGTTGATTATGAGGTCTTCCTTATTACAGCTATAGCTGTCTCTGAATGGCATTTTACATGATCCCATAAAATGACTTACATGCTTCAGAGATTTTCTCTGAATCCTAAGGATGGTCTGAAAAAGTCAGACTTTTGCAGGAAAATTTAAGTTGTTTAATTTCACAGGAGGCTTACAGAAATGAGAAGCACATCTGAATCAGGAGGTAGCACAGTAGGTTTGTAATCAAGAATTTCCTGTGACAACTTTGTCTTTACGTTTTTATGCTGTTGTGATCCTATCCACACTACAAGAAATGTTGATGCATTATATGATGCCTCAGCCCTTCTATATTTCCACAAGTACAGCAGTTATTTATTTTTATCAGACTTAAATCCTTTATTGTCCAATTTGCAAATTTGGTTTTGTAGCCATAACTTAACCAAAGTCTTAATGCTTTAGTTCCTTTCTAAATTAAATATATGCTTTAGAGAAGCTGTCTATGTGCATTCTGGACTTCCACTATGACAAAACGGAATGCACTGAGGACTTGAATCCCTGAAATGCATTCCCTGAAAAAATTACATGAAAAAAAAATCTTTTTAACTGTATCTTGCAGGGTTCAAGCCTCCCCACACCTCAGTCTTTTACCAACCAATACCAACTCCATGGTTGTACCAACTTGAAGAATGGTAAAATTCCACAGAAAAGAACATCATTGCTGTCAAAACTACTTCACAGGGATTTCCTATGGATAAACTATGTGCCTTAGTGAGTAGAACCTCGGGCAACTGAAACTTGAGAGTTCAATCTTCTTCCACCCACAGGTCACCCATAATTTGTAATGCTAAGGCTTTATTATTGGTTAGTATAACCAAAAATATTTTATACAGACATTCCTTGTGACATTTCTTTAATCAAAATAATGTGATTTGAAGATGTTGAACTCACCCAGACTTCTCAAACAGTAATAACCAACAATGTGATGGCAATTGTTAATGAGTAGACAGTGCTAAACAGGGAAGTATAACTCAACAGGTTTTAGACTATCTGCAAACTAAGCAAATAAAAAAAACGTAAATAGGATGGTTTTGCTTCATATTTCTTGGTATTCATCGCTTCTGTTTTGATTCCTTAATTGTTGACTTTAGCCTTCTAGGACCTCTACCAAATTACAGAAGTTCACTATTCATTGCACACTCATGTATCTAGCAGTTTAAGGGCCCAGTGACATCATTGTTAATGGGTGTTAAGCTGTTCTGCTTGAACAATAGTTTGTTCTTCCAAGATGTATAAAAAAAATTGCATCAGGGAGCTTGTAGAGCTCTAGAAATTTTCTGAGGCCTTCTGCAATTAGTACCTGTTCTTTGACAATTTATTTATAAGTAATGGATATGTAAAAAAATAGTAGGCCAAACAATTCAAAGAATTTTTTATCGATTTTGAAAAAG
>NC_056728.1:1190459033-1190536533 GCF_019279795.1 Protopterus annectens
TCTATCACAAAAAATAAAAATCTTTTATATTCGTTACACTTCAAACTGTGCGTATACAGTGAACTAACCGTTTTTTTTATTTCTGATATCTCTATTGTGTTCTACTGTCCGTTCCCTTAATTTTCTAATTGTTTTCCCAACATAAAAAGCAGGACAGCTAGAACAGCTAGCAAGATAAACCACCATTTTAGTGTTGCAATTACAATATCCTGGACATCTAATTGTTTTACTATTATTCTGAATTGCTACATAAGGACCATCATTTATATTTTTACATGTTCTACAAATACCACATTTTTTCATTTTGGACATTTTGTATATTTCTTTATTTATACCTGACTCGAAAAAATCTTTCAAATTTGGACCTCTACTATAGAAAATCTTTGGATATGTAAAAATAATGTTTGTAACATCATTCTTGTTGTTAAAAACACTATTCCATGTCTCTTGTATAGTGCTTATAATATTAGATGCTATCGCGTTGTAAGGTAATATGAAGGCATCATTTTTATTCGTCCTTTCATTTATATGTACATCGTTATCTATCCCATACAAAATTATTGGTTTATATGTAATTTTCCTTTTGGTTGTCACTTCTAATCTTATATTATAAACCAATTCCTTGGGATATCCTCTCTCAAAAAACATGTGTACTAGTTTGTCTATTTCAGTCTGGTTGTTTTTAAAAACATGTTTTAGTTGTGAATACATATTTATTAATTTTAATATTTATATATCGTTATAATATCATTATAGTTATATGTATTGTTAATATAAATAATAGATTTTATGAACAACTAATGCAGGCATTAGAATATGATTGGATGATTCAAGGGCGATGTGTGACTAGTAACAGTATATAATGATGTCATTAAATTTAAAGTTTGTACTCTGATGATGCCCTAGTTATAACAGGTGAAAGCGCTTAGTACTATTTCTAATTGTATTCCTTTTACTCGGTTCTTTATTTTTTCAAATAAATAAGTTCCTACAGAGACACCGTGCTGCCTTTTTTTGGTTTTACTCAAAGAAGACCCCTTATTTCATGAACTGAAAATAGCTGCATACAATATTATAGAAGTGGTTCTCTTTCACTAAGATATACAAATGTGCAACACACACACTGCATCAGTCAGAATATTCCATGCCCATGGGGGTTGCATCTAAGAAGAAAACAACACAAGATCAGCAGAGAGAGGCATATATGTCTCTATCATCAAAACATATGGAACATATATAGTCAACATCCCAACAAGCAATTCACAACAAACAACTCATTTACACTTAGAGATCTTTCCAAGCCATCAATGTGTGTAACCTTATGGTCTTGACAAACTCAAAATCTCAGATTTATACAAACGACCAGCCATGCATTCTATATACCTACAATTAACAGCAGCATAGTTTCTTATTTGATATAACCTTGTTCCCATTTTTCTTTTTTTCAAAACACATTGCAAAGATCATAATGAAATGTTTAATTTGATTAATTTGTCAGATTTATAAATACATAATAGCATGTACAGTCTTTTAATGAAGGGGTAAAATTTGTTCCTAAATATTTTCCGACTTTCGCTGATATTATGTTAGAGGTGGGCCATTTTTGCCACAAACTGCATTTAAAAGCATTTGTTGCTAAAAAACATGTTAATAATGAGGGTTGTAATGCAGTTTGTAGTGCAGATGATGAAGAACAACTGTGGGATTTATATTTGCATGAGAATGAATTAGTTGACATTTTCATGGATGAGTGTGAATCTGAAAATAACAGGGATGATGTCACAGGTGGTTTTTCATATAGAACAGGTTATGGGAAATTAACCATTCCTAGGGTCCCTTATCTTAGTTCTTTTAACCCGCCCAGAACATTTTCCGCAATAACAAATTTTGAAAACGTGTGGAATATAAAAAGTTTTTTGATAGTTATAAGCCTCATAATTTAAAGAAGAATGAACAGGAGGCATTGAGGCAGTTGCAAAGGTTGAATAAGAACTATGGGCTGGATTCATGATGGCTTGCATGGAGTCTAAGAGTAGAGTAAGACTCCATGCAGCCATCATGTCCGACGAGTGATCCAGGAACAGCCTGTAGGGGCGTGTAAGAGAGCTCCTAAAACGGCTCCTACACGGACAGGGCTGGGACATGCAAATCACCTCAAATGCAGGCGAAAGGCATGCAAATGAGGTAGATTTGCTATTCAGGAAACTCGAACCTGTCCGAGTAAGAGCAGTGTTATTTGCAGAAATGTACTCAGTTGACAACTGAGTACCATTCTGCATATAGCAAAACGGAGCCGTGACAGCTCCAAATAAAGGTTGCATCCAGTGCAGGAAGCATGCCAATGGCCAAATATACGGCCAATGGAAATGTTCCCTGATGCAAAATTAAAATACAATTTTTTTTTTTCACCAATTTCCAAAGTTTAAGCATAGCGCAGCACCACGCAAATGGGCTGCACTCAAAAACACAGAATACTACAAATTAAAACCCACAAATGTGGATTTTATTGAACGTGGTAATGTACAATGCAAGGGAATGGCAGGCTGAAGACAAGATGGCCACCGAGTAGAGGTTGCAAAGGGGGGAAGCTCAGTCTAAGACATGTAACCAAGCATTAGTAGGCAATCCTATTTAAATGAGTGTTAGGATAGTGAATCGCTAGTTTACATAGCAAATGAGCACAGTCAGTGTAGAGTAGGAGTAGGATATGGGGAGTAACAGAGTAGATGATATGTGACATCATGAGGGGGGTATGTATGAAAGAAGTGAAGCTCATTGGAGCAGAGTGGCATGTGTCCGCTGTCATATAGACATCATGGAAAGAGGTGTGTCAACAGGTAGGCTAGGGAAAGCCAAGAAATGGAAGGTGTATACGGTGGATAACACCACAGTTTCTTGCTGAGCATGCATGCGCACTTGTGTGTGCCTGTAAACCCGAGTAAGACAGAGTGCGCGCGTGTAAGTGTGAGTGCACACGTTTAAACCAGAGTAAGCATGTATAAGGCTGTTTAAAGAGTTGTAAGCGCGTTTGCGCTGGTGTGGGCGTGTTTTAACCCAAATAAGCAAGTTTTAGTCCTTGTAAGCATGTGTGCGCGCATGTTAGCTGCTGTGCGCGTGCTTGCGCTTATGTGCGCGGCGCTCCCCCCTGAGGAAACAGAAAGGAAAAAGGAAGCACAACAAATAGTAGGAAGCTACCAGGGAGTACTAGCAGAGCTAGCAGGTGAAAACAATCAGAATCAGGCAATTACACAGGCAGTACACTAGCCCAGCCCAGCCTAGCACTTAAAACTCTGCCAACAACAGTCCATTATGTTTCTCACAACAGACACTGCAGTAAGCTAATAGAAGTGAAAACTGAAAAAGCTTTACTGAGACAAAGAAATGTTAGGGGCTGCCATTGCTGTTATAAGGCGACATATGCAACATGCTGAGGGTGGTGACAATGGAAATGCTGCTAGACAACCCACAGTTAGGAGACTGAAAAGAGTGCACAGGCCCAGGATAACCTACCAGGGGCTACATGAGCTGGAGATAGTGGAGCGCTATAGAGTGGACAGAGACCTCCTGCAGCAAATTGTTGAGCTGTGCAGGCCATGCCTCACACACAGAACCAACAGAGGGGAACCCATCCTAGTGGAAACCAAGGTATGTGTTGGCCTAAGAATATTAGCAATAGGTA
This sequence comes from Protopterus annectens, assembly GCF_019279795.1. Lineage (NCBI taxonomy): Eukaryota > Metazoa > Chordata > Ceratodontiformes > Protopteridae > Protopterus > Protopterus annectens. The sequence continues at coordinate 1,190,462,713 of NC_056728.1, forward strand.
CCTTCAAGAGATCAACTGGTGATATGATGGGGATATCACAGGCATCAGCATCCAGGGTACTACACCAGTTTCTGGATGCCATGTCAGCGCATGTCGGTGATCATGTATATTTCCCCAATTCCCGTGAGGTATTGGCCAGCAATATGCATCTCTTCCAACAAATAGCAGAATACCCTGAGGTAGTGGGTGCAATAGACTGCACGCACATACGCATCAAAGCACCAGCCGGCAAGCGGGGCAGGGTCTACTTCAACTGCAAGGGCTTCCCCTCCATCAACTGCCAGGTCATGTGTGATGCCCAGGGCATAATACTGAATGTGTGTGCAGGCTGCCCTGGAAGCTACCATGATTCTCATATCTGGCATCTGATGCAGCTGTACCAGATGTTTGCCAATGGGGACATCCCACATGTTCACCTAGTGGGGGATGCTGGCTATGCACTGGAGCCGTGGCTGATGACACCCATCAGAAACGCACACACACCTGAACAGGAACGCCATAATGAGGCACACGCACAAACATGTAATGTAATAGAGCATGTGTTTGGGCTGCTCAAGTCATGGTTCCGGTGCCTGGACACATCTGGTGGAGCCTTGCAGTACTCACCAACTACATGTACCCAAATTGTCATGGTATGTGCTATGCTACATAATATGATCCTGCAAAAACAGCTGCAGCAGGACCAGCATAGGCCTGGCCCAAACAGCCCCCCACCATTGCCAAGGCCATCACAGGCAGAGCGTGACTCGGAGGAGGAACAACCTGAGCCTGCCCCAGTAGGCAGAAGGAGGCATGCCCAGTATGCTTTGGCCTTGGCAAAGAGGCAACGCATAGCACATACACTGGCTCAGTAGGAACTCTGGAAATGATACCCTTCTCCGACTTGCACATAAAGTAAAAGGGATGCATAAGTTGACACTACCTGCTTCCAAACATGTGCAGGGAGTGTATTATGTGCATCTGACATAGGCAGCCCTGCAGCACCACCTAAGGCATGAATGCCATGTGTTAAGCAATATAAAGCAGTGCTAAACAGCAATTACCACCATGTAGTATATGCAAACAAAATCGCACACACCAACTAGCACAACTGTGGTCAATGTTCAGTAACATTGGGCAACGTCCAGCAGTGTTGGTGAATATTGAGCAATGTCGGACAAGCCTGGTCTAAGTAGGGCATAGCTGAACAAAAGCCAACATGCTCATATTTGCTTAACAGGCCCTTAAGCAGTCTGGTCTGCTCAGTATGAAAATATAAAGCAGTGATAGGCCTCGAACCCAGGATACTGTGTACTATAGCCAAAGTACTGAACCACTAAACCATGACAGTATTGCAGTGGTCCACCTGTATGACGGAATGTTGATAAGTCTATGCAAAGTATTCCATGGAAACCCTGCAAGCACAGCATAATCCTTGTTGAGTTATGACACAAAGGTGAGTCCTGCAGTGAGAACAGAACCTGACTTCCAACACACACAATATAAATGTTAATATTGGTCATGTTCGCACACATCAGCAAATGTAGTGGACCTCAGATAGCAACATACTGAAGGGTCACACTGGGCATGCTCACACACTTGAATAAATGAGACAAATGTCAGGCAACAAAACATGGAATGTCAGAACTGGGCATGCTCACACACTTAGGCCATGTCTGAGTACAGCAGTGGGCCACGCATATCTGGCAGTTGCATGTGTTAACCCAGGAATCTGTCACTATACAGCGATCTGCCCTGTGCACACAGTTATATGACAACAGACACATCTATAATATAGTGGAACCCTGTCATAATCAAATATGTTCTGCAGATACTGAAGTTCTTCATGGAAACTGGTAAAGCAAAGATGATAAAGACCTGCAAACATTATCAGCAATAAACATTGTGCATCTTGAACATTAGCATAGGTTCAGAGGTCGATACTAGGCTATCTGCCCTAGGGCATGTACAAGCCTAGCCAGAGTGTGTTTGGCATTCGCAACCCTTTCAGATTACTACACTGTGTGTGTGAATAGTAGGTCACACAAGATAGCCCATGTATGTTTATGCTAGTGTGCCTCTGTCTAGCAGGGACACAGAAGATATCCCAGGGGTAAATATACAATCACCCATACAGTCGTCAAGATGTCTCCAGTAGGTGGTCACTGGGTGGCTCTGCCTATGTGAAACTGGGATTACATTCTGTAATGAGTGGAGCCTCTGGGATAAGAATCTGTCCCTCCACAATGTCCTATTAACATCTGTGCTGAGGTATACGTCCCTGCAGTGTGTAGCTCCAAGGGAGTTGGATATCCTGAGGTGGAGCATGTCCAGTAATTCTGGTTTGGGTATAGCTGTAAACAACAGGCACACATCATATCTGAGTATGTGGTAAGCGACTGAGTAAAGCTGGGTTACTGCATCTGAACTATGCAGGGCATCTGTGTGAGTCCTTAGATCTGCTTGGTGAGGACCGTCCATTGCCAGTACAGTTGCTGTAGGTGTCAGGTAAGGTACACCCCAAATGTGGCATTGTAACCAAGCATGGATGTGATGAGTATAGGGGCACAATGACCTCACTCGATCTAGATGTGAAACCATATGGGATAAGGTGGCACAAACAGAAGGTGTGTCCAACCACTTTGGCAACATGAATGTTAAAGGCGACAGTACAAACAAGTAATGTCCCCAAACCCCTAACAACTCCTACCATATGTAATAGAGTACTACCTATGTGGTAATGTGTGGGCATGTTGTTACTCCCAAAGGGGATGACTATGCAACTAATGGCATTTAGCTGTAGGCCATGGCTCAGGCACCAGTCATCCATCTCTGTGAGACCCTGATTGAGTATGCATGTGGCAGCTGGAGAGTTGATCATGGCACCCAGTTTGCAGTCAAGTGCAAACATGTTCAGCCATATTCCCCCTGTGATAGCCTGTACGTAAGACAAATATATACTGAACAAGAGGGATCCCAGGACCAAGCTGTGTGAGATGCCATGTGTAACTGGTGCATAGTCAGACATGGCACCTGAAATTCTGACCATGTGGGTGCTATCCCTGATCTAGGTATCAATCCATTGTGTGAGATATGTGTCCAAATTGACGCTGGTGAGCCTATGCATAATGGCCCAGTGGGTTATTGTGTTGAATGGTTTTGCAAGGTTCAGGTAGGCTGTGTGGATAGCCGTCCCTATGTATAGCCGTCCCTTTGTCAATGGACCTGTTAGCCTTTTAAAGAATACCTATAGGTTCAAGAGGCAAGATCTGCCCACAACAATGATGAAATGAGTAGGACACAGTGTCTGTAGTTTCCCGATGTCTATGTGTAGGAGTCCTATGACAATATGCTCCATAGCTTTGCAGAACAGGCTACATAGGCTTATAGGGCAATATTGTCTGTGGTCCATTGTGGCACCAACCCTGTGGAGCGGGACCACTGTCGCAGTATGCCATTCCTTGGCTACATATCCTGTGGTAACTCCGATATTGAACAGTGATGTAATGTGAGGGTTGCGTTTGTCATGATGCTCGTGTATGATGCAGGCTGGGACACCATCTGGTCACATTGATACTGTGATGTATGCTGTGGGGAGTGCAGCACTCACCTGTTACTGTGTGATGTCAGGGAGGTTATACTCTGTTGGGATGGATAGTTCCTCCATAGGGGGGATGGGTGGGAGACATCTGCACTGAACCTGTTTGCCAGGATGTAGGCAATGCCAGTGGGTTCAGGGTAGGTTTAGTCAGTATGCAGTAACTCACAGCATATCACTGAGTGTCCACCCAGGTTCCTGACATAATTGAAGAAGGCCGTGTGATAGTCCTACATGTCAGGTGTAATTTTCTGGTAGAAGCGGCCCTTAGAAAAGTCCATGAGTGATTGTAGCTGTCTGCTAGTACAGATCACAGATGCCTTCCCAGTCTGGGATTGTGCTTTATCATGTAGTAGCATCCTCCTGATGTTGTACAGCTTATTAATGGCTGAGGTCTACCAGACAGGTCCCCTGCCATTGTAGTAGTGGGTCTTGCTTATTAATGGCTGAGGTCTACCAGACAGGTCCCCTGCCATTGTAGTAGTGGGTCTTGTTGTTATTTGGGATAGCACAATCCATGCAGTCCACTAGGTGTCCATAGAATGTGTATGTAAAGGATGCAGCAGTGTGAGCCATATATGCCACTGTCTCAGGATCTCTGAAGGATACCACCTTGCTTCGGTGAAGTGAGATGTTGGCTCATGAGAAGTTCACCAAGATTATCAGGATGGGTGTGTGGAGGGTATATGTATGTCCTGTGAGATACATGTATGTTCTGACCTTACCAATGAGGGGTATATTGCTAGTGTGGAACACAGAGTCCCCATGTTGGTGATGAGCAGGTCCAATATGCATTCCCCCTTGTGGCTTTGCTGACTGGTTGTGCCAAAGCATATGAGTCCACAAATTGTAGTGACTGTTGGGTGAGTTTGTCAGGGCTTGAGTACTATCCCCAGTCAATATGTGTGTATATGAAGTCACACAATATAATGGTGTCTGTGGAGACCTTCATGTTCTCCATAGTTCCCACAAAAGCTGAATGTGGTTCCTGAGTTTGGGAGTGTGTTCGGTAGCAGGCAACAAACTGAAAGGCAGTATTGCGCAATGGTAGTTGTATATGTATGGTCTGTGATGCTTTGTGCAGTGCTATTAACCTCGAGGTGTGTGTATCTGTGATGTATATGGATACTCCCCCTAGTTGTGTTGTCTGTTCCAAGTCTTGTTGTCAGACAGCATGGTATGAAACATAACCTGATAGTGCTGGTGTGCATAAGCGAGCCTGAACCAGGTGTCTGTCAGTGTACAGATATTGCTCTCCTCCATACTGAGGAGAGTCCGAGTGGCCACAATATGAGGTTAACACAACTGTTGTTGAGCAGCATTACCCTTAGTTTAATTTAACCTGCAATGTCTATGGAGGTGGGTTTGTCTTCTGAGCCCTGCTTAAAAAAGGCACTCTGGTGGTAGCAAGAGCCTTAGCCAGCATACCAAAGTCCAAGGGTGACAGGTGCAAGCTGTCCATAGTGAAGCTACGTGGCATGTTGAGCAGGTCACCATATGCTGACAGACACTGTATCCCCTATGAATAAAACAAATTTGTTAGCCAACCGTTAAATGTGATATGTGTGTCCGTATATTGTGACTTCATAATTGGTGGGTGTAAGATGCTAGACAAGGTCAGGGTCATACTAGCCTGGGCTACATGATCAGAGTGTACCTCCATGTATCATGTCATGTGGTCCAGGGAGTCTGAGGTTACACACACCAGCATGGACAATGATGGTGCCAGTCTTGTACTTGCTTTGGAGTGACCTGACTACCTGTGTTATGCGGCAGATCCTGGCACCCAACAGACAGCCCAAAGTGACTATTCCCTTGTCAGGGCTGGTGAGTGGTACGTCAGTGTGTCTGAACATAAGTGTCACCTATTACAAATGTATTAGGTGTGTTGTATAGCCCAAAGGGCAGTGACTGTGTGTCACACTGACATTGTGAACTTTGTGATATGTGGGTATTTCAGTGGGATAGCAGGTGTGTGTGTGTCTGCTTTGGATATCTCTGCTGCTTAGGTAGAGTACATTTACAGCATCCGAGTATGCCAATGTGTGCTAATGTGGTTTGAGTGCTGTTGCTATAGGATATGTGAGACTGATATGTGGTGTGTGTGGTTACCTTCACCACCTGATAGACTGTGCCAGTCATGGGTCGAGAGAGTTCAGCTCCCTGTATGTCTATATAGGTGCATCTCACACATATATCTGAGTTTGTCGGGAGGAGGAGAGGGTTGTCTGTGTACATGAGGCAGATGTGACATTGTGTCAATATCACAATATTCACCAGCTGGACTGAAGAGTACACACAAAACCGACTCCTGGACATGCCAGGATATTATCATGACATACTCTGTAGCCTGATCACAAAGGATCAGTAGGGTGTTAATCATGTAAAAGAGTATAACAGGGATTAGTGCTCATGTTCATTAGTGTTTTGTAAAGAGGAGCTGAGAAGGAGTCCAGACTGAATCATGACACCTCCTTCAGCTATGTCATAAATATCAGTGTAAACCCATATATGTCCTGAGTCAGGGCCAACTGTACCTGAGTGTCAATGCCGACATCATGACAGACAGGCCCATATGTACATACCCATCCCCCACTGACAATAGTCCACATCATCATACCAGGAGATATCACATGTAGAATGGATGAGCAGCTGCCCCCACTGCCAAAAGCATGGCAACAGGTGGAATACATTGATTTCCAATATGTGTCATGCACAAACTACAGAACAAACAGATCATGCACCTGAACAGTCAGCTGAGCCGCACCCCCTACACAGGATGTGGAAACGTTGAATGTGTCACAGCTACATATGGCACTCCCCACAAGTGTTGGTGCACAACACACCATGGGAAGTCAAGTCCAGTACACCTATGAGGTCTGATCTGCAAGGTCATGGAGTCCATCATGATTGCAGTCATAAACAGACCTATTGGAAGCTGACACACACACAACCCTACCAACTGTGGTATGTTCATGTGCAGATCATGGTTCCCAAACATGCTAGACTGTTTGCAAGGCAGCCACCCAGGACATACATCAATGAACACATCTACACATGTGTCACATAGACTTTGAATAGCCCTTTATCAACATCCCAGACACATGTAGTATCCACAAAACCAAGAAGCTGTGCATAAATATGTGTTGACATATGACGGAATGTCAATGTGTCCACAGATAGATCACACAAGGTAAGGATACTGAGGTCATGTTCAAGCTGTTGACACCTGCTGACCCACATGGACCATTCCTGAAATGGCATAAAACAAAGTGTACACACATCACCATGTCCAGTCTGATGATGTCACCATCCTATAAATACAGCAGGAGAAGGGAAATCAGCCAGTAAAGCAAATAGTGCACCATGTTAATGTGTCTCTTTCTAGTATCATAACATAATTAAGTAGGGGTTTGAATCCTGCAAACTGTGTATGCGTGCAGTTTCCTTTGAGAGGTGCTCCCTTTTTAGAGACTGGGAAAACTCAGTAAAGGGGGTACATTCCTCTTTGGAAAGTCTGATGATGTCACCATCCTACAAATACTGCAGGAAAAGGGAAACCAGCCACTAAAGCAAATAGCACGCCATGTTAGTGTTCCTTTTTTCTAGTATCATAACATAGTTAGGTAGGGGTTTGAATCCTGCAAACAGTGAGTGAGTGTTTGTGTTTGTGTGTGTGTGTGTGTAATTGTCTTTGAAAGGAGTGTCCTTTTTTGGAGACTGTAAAAACACACTAAAAGAGGTACATTCCTCTTTGGAATGTCTGATGATGTCACAATCCTACAAATACTGCAGGAGAAGGAAAACCAGCCAATAAAGCAAATAGCGTGCTGTGTCAGTGCGTCATTCTCTAGGATCATAACATAGTTGAGTAGGGGTTTAAATCCTGCAAATAGTGAGTGTATGTGTGCAATTGCCTTTGAAAGGGGTGCCCTTTTTGGAGATTGTGAAAACACACTGAAAGAGGTACATTCCTCTTTGGAAAGTCTGATGATGTCACCATCCTACAAATACAGCAGGAGAAGAGAAACCAGCCAATAAAGCAAATAGCGCGCTGTGTTAGTGCGTCCTTCTCTAATATCATAACATAGTTACGTAGGGGTTTGAATCTTGCAAACAGTGAGTGTGTATGTGTGCAATTGTCTTTGAAAGGGGTTTCCTTTTTGGAGACTGTGAAAACACACTGAAAGAGGTACATTCCTCTTTGGAAAGTCTGATGATGTCACCATCCTACATATACAGCAGGAGAAAGGAAACCCGACAATAAAGCAAATAGCACGCTGTGTTAATGTATCACTTGCTAGTATCATAATATAGTTAGGTAAGGGTTTGAATCCTGCAAACAGTGAGTGTGTGTATGCAACTGTCTTTGAAAGGAGAGTCCTTTTTGGAGACTGGGAAAACACACTAAAAGAGGTACATTCCTCTTTGGAAAGTCTGATGATGTCACCATCCTACAAATACAGCAGGAGAAGAGAAACCAGCCAGTAAAGCAAATAGTACACCATGTTAATGCGTCTTTCTCTAGTATCAAAATGTAGTTAAGTAGGGGTTTGATTCCTGCAAACAGTGAGTGTGCATGTATGCAATTGTCTTTGAAAGGCGTTCCCTTTTTGGAGACTGTGAAAACACACTGAAAGAAGTACATTCCTCTTTGGAAAGTCTGATGATGTCACATCCTACAAATACTGCAGGAGAAGGGAAAACAGCCAGTAAAGCACATAGCGAGCCGTGTTTATGTGTCTTTCCCTAGTATCATAACATAGTTAAGTAGGGGTTTGAATCCTACAAATGTTGACTGTGTGTGTGTCACTGTCGGTCAACAGGGTGTGGGTTTTGCTTTTACTATGGTATGACATAGTATGATGACAACAGTAAGTTCATTGCAGACATCAGGTATCTGCGTGGCAAACATGTATGTGTACATGTCCTCTCAATCAGTACATAGGTGTGAAGCCTGCATACTACATGAATACATTTGTTTCCATTGACAGGTTGTGCCGCTGCTACTCAGATCGTAGGTCACATATGTATGTATGTGACAAGGCCGTCCACTGTCGTGTTCTGTGGCCACGGTCATCTGTGGCACACACACCCATGACAGTTACTTAAGAGTAGTGTGAGTGAGGGTATATGCCTGGGGATATGTCAGACATGGTCATACACAACAAAGTCTGCCAAGAATGGACAGTCTTTATAGGTGTACGACTGCCTTGTGGATATGCATTCAGGCCTCTAATGTCTGTGATACACCTTGGCACTCCACAATACCTATGGATATGTGGATACCAAGGGACACATGGCATAACATGGGTCTGTATGTACACAATAGTACCCGACATACATGTTGACGGCTACCACCAGTGTGGTACTGACGGGATAGTATGTATAGTACATGAGGATGACTATGCCATAGTCGGCTTACTGCTATACAGCATGTATCACACAACAGGTATCTGTCTGTATGATACCCTTGTGTAGGATATGCATGCAATCCAGGGAATGCATTGTAGGCCATTCCATGCATTCCCAGATTTGGATGGACACATCCCTAGTGTCTGCATGTACCTAAGGGGGCTATATGACACACAGGTGTGGTCACAGTAATGGGTGGTGGTCATCACCACTGGTTAGTATTATAGTGTAGCACTGGAAGGATCCAATTGATACTGGGTTCCCTACTACTGTGTGTCATTTGTCAGGACATCATCCAATGATTGCTTATAGTCATGCTGTTGAGGTTGTGTATACTACCAGACTGCAAATCATTGACTGATATTAACGGTATCACCCACAGCATAGTGTCAACCCATGTCATACACACGTCTACCCATGTTAGTACATAACTGTAGTAGAATGCATACTGGCCATTGAAAGATGCAATGGGATGTTAATAATGTGTATGACAGGGTATGCCACACATCCCATGTGTCCACTATGCATGTACATCCAGACAGTGCACACCCACCATGTTCACAGATGTACACTTGCTAATCTGTACTGCACATATCACACACGTACTGTCCACTTGCTAACACATGCTGGCAACACATCACACATCAGCCAAGTGGCACATGGGTGGATAATACATACTCAGACCTAACAGTGGTGTAAACAATGCTACATTGAAAATCAGAGCTTTGATGCATAATGTCTGCTCAGATATACCTACAAGGATGTAGTTAGACTTCCTTGTTGACAACTCACTTTTATTGCTAAACTGCTATAGTGTCACCCTGTGCATCAGCATCATGTTAACCTGTCCCTCCTTCGATAATGCAGATGACAGAAGGTGGCACAGGTATCATCATATGCACAGGGCGTTTTGTTGTTTGCCAGAGCCTGACATTGACCCATCCAATCGACATGTCTGTGTGTGTGTGTGTGTGTGTGTGTGTGTGTGTGTGTGTGTGTGTGTGTGTGTGTGTGTGTGTGTGTGTGTGTGTGTGTGTGTGTGTGTGTGTGTGTGTGTGTGTGTGTGTGAGGGACAACAGTACAGCATGGGCCAATGTTGATGTAATGTGTGTGTGTGTGTGTGTATGTGTGAGCCCTAGTTGTTTGCTTAATGTGTGTGTGTCTGCATGCACACAGCTCCACCATGTGGCTGCCATATACGGTGGTTTGTGGGACAGCCACAGACTGTACCTGCTTGGCTGTACAGATCACTGTCTCCAGCCATGGACACAGTACCTGTGCCTGGCAGGGGTGCAACGGACGGTATCGGGTACCAACCCTGAATGGGTACTGTCATCAGAGGCAGAGGTATAACGACTGGACCCATGTCCCTGCTGGGACTGGCCAGAGCCACGTGCACGTGGTCTACTGGGATGGACAATGGACAGGCCAGCCCCAGCATTGCTGGGGCTGGTACTGCCACTATGGGAGCGGCTGTGAGCTGTGGGCCATCCGCCACCACTGCCAGCTGTTGCTGTTGCTGGCATGCGTCCGCATCGACATCGCAACTGTCCCGCACAGTCTTGGCTCGAGGAAGACCTGTTGTGTAGGGCATCTATTGTCTCCCCCCAGTGCCTATCAATGACCTCGGTGTATGTCCGGATGGCACCGGGAAGGTCACAGATGCTGTCATTGATAGCGGTGTTATGTGCCCTCTGCACCCTAAGTCCCTGCCTGGTGTACCATTCCATACGTGCCTGAGCCTGCATTACAGCCCGGAACATAGTGGTCATTGTAAGACCTGTGAGGGCATGCCTGCAAGGGGCAATATGTCCAGTGGTGCTCCCTCGAGAGCCCCTGGACCTCTGCCTATGTGGTACTGTTCCGGGTCTATGGCTATGGCTGCTGTGAGGGGATGCACGTGCCATGGGTACCACACTCTCCTGGTCAATGCCAACTGTATGCTGTCCCTCCCCTATGGCCATTGGTGGTGAGGGATGTAATGGCAGTATGAATGTGCGCATAGATGGGGTTGAACGCTGTGTACTGTCGATTGGTGGACCAATGACAGACCCTGTCAAATCCCCCTGTACCAAAATACATATGTCATCATCACCACTATCTGTGGCAGTGGCTTCAGGCCACCTGCTGCTTTCACCAAGCCCTACCTCAGCACCTGTGAGAAGAAGACAGGAAACACACGTTACGGTCTGCACATGCACACATGCACACATAAACACATGAACACAGGCACACAGGCATACAGGAACACATGCACACAGGAACACAGGAATACATGCACACTCCTCACTACAGCAGATACACACACACAACAGAAATCCAAATCATACTCAATACTGGTTGAAGGTGGGTGACAGTATCACAAGGCAAACAGTCACGCACACGTGTTAGCATGCAGAATAAGTGTTGATCAAGTCCCTGCAGTGTGAGTGTAGACAGCCATAGTTAATGACAGTGTACATGGCTGTGGTGCATGTGTGTACATGTTCAGTGATTGCCTACACCCTGAAACACAATGTGTACATGGACACAACATTTCTGTGCAAGTATTATAAGCTCTGCAATGTCCTGTGCACCATCACACACAGGTATACATACCATGGCTACGTGTGTTATCTGTGTGTCACATGGATTTCTATGTCTGATTGCAGTATCTGTGTCTGTAGAAGATAATTGTGGACACAGGTGTAGCACATGCATGCTATGTATGCATACGGGATGATTGGTGCATGTATACATGTTGGGATACCAATCCTGGACATGGCCATTGTAACAGTATGGGGTGTACTACCATTAGCCATCATCATCATGCATCATGTGGTCACTCAAGGCCACTAAAGTGTGCTAGACCACTGCCTAGCATGCTGTACCTGAACCACAGTGCCGTGGCTAAGTTCACAATTACACAGCCACATTTCACAAGGGTGTGTGAGGTGTCCAATAGGGAGCATTGCCTAACATGACTGTGTTATGTGTTGAGGAGTGTTGCACAGCCCCATGCTAGGCCCCTACCCCTCAGGTATAGTATGTGTGGTGTGTGGATGACATGTGGGATACTGAAGTGTGACCTGGCAGCGGGTGTCCGGTTACACTATGTGTAGCATGTTGAGGTGTACTGCATATGACAAACATGTTATGTTGTGTACATGTGTGTCAACTATGCCTATCCAATGTGCAGTACAGTGTTGCCACATTTGTGTCTGATGCTCTGTGCATTGCATGCGATTGCGGCAGCTACTGACATTACTGAGATGTTTCATGTCTCATAGCAAACATGCACAGCATGCATTATGCGTAGGTGTTTTATGTGTACATGGCCTACACCTCACCTATGACATGCACAGTTCAATACCAAGTTTAAAGTGTTAACACACTCACCAGCATGTAACGTCTGCCCTGCTGTCACACCAGAGGGACCTGCAAGAATATGACACAGTTTGTCAGTGGCCACAACTGTGGCATTGTTACTGTGAGTGTGTTAAACTACAGTAGAACAACAGGCATAGGTGTACAGATACTATTCAAATTATCAGTATTGCACACAATAGGCAGCACAACTGCTAAACACAGTACACATCTCACACATGCATAATCTAACAATACAGGTAACAGTAGTCTACAGCTAGGGCAAGTTACCTGCACGCTCCATGTCACCATGCTGGGTGGCTCCGGCCTCCATGACGACACATGTGTAATGTTGTTGTTGCTGTAGGCCAGAAGCCACCATACTTAGCAGCAGTTCCTCCACTCTGGTGAGAGGGGGGTGTATGGCCACCCCACCACCTGTGGCAAGCTGTTGTCTGTGGATATCAGACACACGTCACCGGACATGTCTAATTAAATCACTGCAGTGATGGCATACCTGCTCATATGTCCGGTTATGCATGCCTATGTCATTTACCCGAACAACAGGTTCTTGCCACAGTGCAGTACACTCCAGCTGGTGCTGGCTGGCCCTTGAAAACAGCAGGGTATAGTGCTGAACCAGGCTGTGGTGGATTTCCTGTTCCTCTGCAGCTGTGTAGCAGGGGTTCCTGTGATGACCCATAAGCCTGGAAGACAAGTAAACGATATGTGTGAGCAAGTCATGTGGCACACTTAAAATTATACAGTACAGATATCAGTTAACTGCCATATATAGCATCTGTTCATCTGTCAGAGGATGCACACATTCAATACCGCATATCAGTACTCAGCCCACAACTGGCTGACAGTGCCTGCCACACTCCATATGACACACCAGTATACACCAGTACTCGGCTCACTGTTTGGGATCCAATGCACAGCCTTGCCAGGGGGGTACATATCAAGCTAATGCATGCAGAAATATGTCATCCATTGCAATGAATGTGAAGTACAGTTACAGTATAACCAGTAATCCACCCTAGTCGTTGATGCCATACCCCTACCTAACATATGTGCACAGTTGTTAATATAGCTGGCATACTGCTGTAACAGAGTATACATGTTGCTAGGTACACATGCAAACCCTGCATCAAATATGTGATTGCAGACATGGTACAGGCATCATTACACACACATCAGACATTCATACAGCACAAAAATGTATGTTAACACAGATGAGCATTTGCTATGTACCTTACAGTACTGTGTGCCCCTACTTACAGATACCTATGTCTGAGGAATGTAATCTGTGCAGACTACAGGAAACACACAAGACAGTGTTACCAGGGAATGTTAACATACACCATACTGTGCTGTTTAGGCCTACAGCTTCAGTGGTACAACAGTTTAAATGTCGGCTGGATTCACCAGCAGTACCACTTACTGAGCATACATGTATTGCGTCAGCCTATGATGGGACACCACAGTCGTACACAAGGAACTAAGTCACAACATATACCATCCTACTATGTCTGCATCCCAATAATTGACACATCTTTCTCTGGCCTCACACTCAGGACACAAACGACCATGACAGAAACAACCTCACACTTAGCTATCACACCATAACAGACCTTGCACACATTCACTGTCACACTCATTCCACCTCACATAGCAGGTATTGCACTGTGCATATGACTGTGTGCATTGTGTCATAAGTAGGTAATATGCTATTGTCACTGGGGCCTACAGCAGCCTGTGACACACATGTAATTAGATTTCACTTCCTCCTGTCAACCGGATACACAGAGGTGATTCCCAGGGTGTGTTACCTATCCCCCACGCAATCATCAGGGGTATGTCTGATATCTGCTACCGAGGAGCCTTGTTTGTTCATGCTGGGTGGTTTACTCTAGAGTATGGCATATTTGCCAATAGGAGCCTATCCCTCCAGCATGTGTTGTTTAGTGAGGTTGCGGGGACTAAGGACCTAGGCCGTGTAGCCTGGTGGGATTGTGAGGTGTTGACATGGTGGTTGTCTGACTGCTATGGGTGTGGCATACCTCTGTATGTTTGGTAGAGGTAATCTCTGGGTAGCCGGTATAAATGCACTGTAGCTGTGGTTATGTGAGTCAGTCTGCATGGGGTATGTGTTTCAGGGCAGTATTACCCTTTGTGAGGTATGTCTGTGGCCTTTCCACTTGCTGTAGTTGTCATGTGAGGTACATACCACACGGGGCATTGTGATGAGTACAGGGGAACACTGACCTATATTTCCGTACATGACACATTGCTTGTGATGACACGAACCACGTAGACAGATTACAAGACTAGTGTGGCACTGTGAATATCAAAGGGGAGGCTACTGTCCACCTGTGTCCCATGCTCCCTTCTGACACCTTCAGTGTTAGTCAGGCAACCACCTATCTGGTAGTTAGTGGGTAAAGTGTTTTGGAATGGGGTATGGCACTGCAGTATCAGCACTGGTGTTCAGTCCATGCCTTGGTCACCAGGCACCTGTTGCAATACGCCTGACCCTGTGTCTCCCTCTCTCACTATATATATATATATATATATATATATATATATATATATATATATATATATATATATAAATATTTATATATCATATATATATAGATATATATATATATATATATATATATATATATATATATATATATATATATATATATATATATATATATATATATATATATATGTATATACATATATATATATATATATATATATATATATATACGGGTCCCTATCAGATCGTCGAAATTTCAATTCACCTAACTGTCATTTCATCGAAACTTCATTACATTGACAAGCATTTGCCCCCGTCCCCAATGTTGTGCGACCCTGGAGTTGATATATATAGTTAGGGGGTGTGGGGGAAAAGCCCCCCACCTAAAATGCTTGTCGATGTAATGAAGTTTAGACGAATTGACAGGTGAAATTAAATTTCGACGATCTGATAGGGACCCCTCTATACATATCTATATATGTATATATCTATATATATATATATATATATATATATATATATATATATATATATATATATATATATATATATATATATTTATGTGTGTGTGTGTGTGTGTGTGTGTGTGTATATACACACACATATATATATATATATATATATATATATATATATATATATATATATATATATATATATATATATATATATATATATATATATATATATATATATATATATATATATATATATATATATATATATATATATATATATATATATATATATATATATATATATATATATATATATACATACTTGTAAACAGCCACTGCTGTACATATACATGCACATATATGCACATATACTGCCCACCTTTCATGGTGGGAATATCAATTATGGAAAAGTTGTGAGACATACAATTATGTAATAATATTGCACAGTGCTGTGCAGAATGCATTTCGCTGTCCTCAGGCTGTATAGCCGTAGCAGACCTCACTGGCTGTAACTCAGTCCCCACAGCATTTAACCACCACATGACATATACCTGCACTGCTTGCTGTTTTCAATGCCACACACTACAACCTACATAGATATGTCCACATAGCAACCTTCAAATACATATATATGTCCAGCCTTCACTAACAGTTGCAGTATGTCCTTTGCCCTATGCACATCTGCATATACATATAGATACGGACTGCTATCACATAAGGAGTGTTCACAGAATGTAGAGTACCCCTCAGACACATCATTCGGATGCCAGCAAATACATCTGTGTTGCATACCTTACCTTTGAATTTCTCACCTCAGTCTGTTGTACCTGTTGATGTTTTTTATTTTTTATTTGTTTAGGTTGGTGTCTTCCACTGCCTGTGTTTGTTTTTTTTTTTTTTGTTTTGGTCGGTTGGTGTCTCCAACTGCCTCTGTTTGTTGTTTTTCTTTTGCTTTGGTTGGTGTCTCCAACCGCCTCTGTTTGTTGCTATTTATTGGGTTGGTCTCCAACTGCCTCTGTATGTTTGTTTGTTTGTTTGTCTGTCTGTCTGTCTGTCTGTCTGTCTCTCGCTTGCTCTCTCTCTCTCTCTCTCTCTCTCTCTCTCCAGTTGCTGCAATGATATTATTGCATGTGTGGACAGCAAGAACAGGCTGCTTTTGTAGGTATCTGCACATGTGCATGTGATGGCCTCTGCACCAATTGGTGCCCACCATTTAGTGATTGCATGCAGCCTGCTGTGTGGTAATTGCAGTTCTCACTGTGATTTCAGGACACTGCTATAAAATGATAGATTAGGTAGGCGTAGGCCTTTCAGTTTTGCAAGGTGGGGACCATGCTTGTTTGCAGTGGACTCTGTTGTGTCAGTCAGAAGGTTGGTATATGTCTCATATCTGAAGCTGGGTTGTAGCCAGTGAAATGCATGTTGTACTGAAACCTGACTGTTGCTTCTTCCAGTACACTCTTCTCAGTGTGTAAATTTACTCACACCTCCTAATGCTAAAACTGGATACATGGGAGTATGCACTTTCTTTTGGAATTAGGGAATTAACTGGCATACAACAGTAGTTATTGCAATGTATTCCTATAGCTTTCCTATTTTCCCTTTACATTCACTCCTTGTAATGCATGTCATATTTCTTTATTGCAATGTATTCCTATGGCTTTCCTATTTTCCCTTTACATTCTCTCCTAGTAATGCATGTTATATTTCTTTATTGCAATGTATTCCTATGGCTTTCCTGTTTTCCCTTTACATTCACTCATTGTAATGCATGTCATATTTCTTTATTGCAATGTATTCCTATGGCTTTCCTATTTTCCCTTTACATTCACTCCTTGTAATGCATGTTATATTTCTTTATTGCAATGTATTCCTATAACTTTCCTATTTTCCCTTTACATTCACTTCTTGTAATGCATGTTATATTTCTTTATTGCAATGTATTCCTATGACTTTCCTACTTTCCCTTTACATTCACTCCTTGTAATGCATGTTATATTTCTTTCAGCATCAAGTTATTGCATATCTGCTGTGGCTTAGTGGTACATCATGCAGACTGGTGAGTCCAAGGTTTGAGACTGACAAGGGTATTTCATTTTGCTGCTGAGCAATACAAGGGCCTTGTCATACAGAGTGACAAAGGTACTTTTAAGCAGTTGTAAGCGAGTTGGCGTGGGTTTGCGTGACGCTTAACGATGCTAAGCGACGCTTAGCTTAGCTTATTGTATTTTAGCAATACTAAGCTAAGCTGAGCTTAGCTCATTTTATGTTAGCAATTGTAAGCTAAGCTTGGCGTAGCTTATCATATCTTAGCAATGCTAAGCTAGGCGCACACATGCACACACTGCTGCAAACACGTTTACTACTGTTCATAAGTGCTCACTCCCGCTAACCCCCGCGCTCATGTCTTTGACAGAAAAGTAAATGTGGAGATAGGAATGTGGTGATAAAGGGTGCTCAAAGAGGGGAAGACAGTAGGGAAACTAGCTTGGGATGTACACGATGGGTGTGGAGAAGGTCCATAGCTGCCCATTTCTTTACCAGCAACAGCTGTGCATATACAATACATTAGGTGGGATATTTGAAACCTTCCACCCCTGAGAGAGTGGTGAGGACATCTAAGTATGTTGTATTACCAATTATGAATATCAGGCACATGCACTGTTTGTGAACTGCTATACTGTCATTAGTACATTACTCACATCTGAACAGTTTGTGGTTTGTGTTGGCATTAACATAATCTGCTCAGAATGACTGGACATATTTCTGTACTGTGTATGCCTACCTATACCCTTGGTTGTGCCTGACTACACGGTTATATAGTACCTTTGGGTAGGGGTGCAGAACTGCAGTGTGCATTATTTATTATCGTGTGATGGTTATCTTGCTGAACATGCAGAGTTGCTGTGTACCTGTAAGTCTATGAAGGCTTGTAGTTTGTCTGAGTAGCTCCCATCTGTGGACATATCCAGATGGTAGACAGAGGTCAGCCTAGTATTCTTTGACTGTGCACCACAGCAGTCTTTTCAGCACCTGAACAATGGCATTGTCACAGGTGGTTACTAGCAGTACATGGCTACATCTTTTGCTATTTCTGTGTTGTACTTCTACATAAGGGCATGCTTGTGTGATTCATTCTACAGCTATTTGCAGAGTGTGTAACAGCAGACAAGCTGATATGCCTGTGTGTTTCTGACTCTTCCAGGCCTCAGATACTCTCACGTATATATTTGAACAGCCTCAGGGAAAGGTACATATAACTGGGATACACCTGTGATATAGTTCTGACGTTTTCAGTTCAGACTTTGGGTGATTCAGACCATTTCTATTATCACACCTTTTCTGACGTGCAAGCGGTGTCTACTCTCACTTATTGACATTTGTTCTTAAGTGAGGTTCCACACCTTTCTTCCTACTGTTAGTACATTTCACAGGGAGTCAGAGGGGCACAGCTAACTTTTGTTTACTAATCAGTGTCATCACTGTAGAACAGTCACTGTTGGGAAGTCTGGCCTGTGACCTATGCTAATATGCCAGTGTTTATCCTGCTCTGATACTGTGTGGGGTTTGTAAGCTGCTACTGTAACCTTATTCCCTACTAGCATGGCTGATTCTCTTTTCACAGTCATGTCATACAATTCAACAACACCTGCTGGTTAAGGCCCACAGAACAAGATTTGTGTTATGCCATTCCTATTTTCCCTTTACATTCACTCATGGTAATGCATGATAAATTGCTTTCAGCACTAAGCTATTGTATAGCTGCTGGGGTGTAGTGGTACTTCATGCAGACTGGTGTGCTCAAGATCCTGGGTTCCAGACTGGCAAGGGTATTTTTATTTTGCTGCTGAGCAATACATACAGAATGACTAAGGCACTTTTAAGCAGTTGTAAGCGGGTTTGTGTGGGTTTGTGCGACGCTTAGCGATGCTTAGCTAAGCGCACACACTCGCTCACCCCCGCTAACTACTGCTTAAAAGTGCTTACTCCCACTAACCCCCGCGCTAATTTCTTTGAAAGAATGGGGAGATAGGAAAGTGATGAAAAAAGGGGGCAGAGAGAGGGACAGACAGTAGGAAAACAAGCTTGGGATGTGCAAGAAGGGTGTAGGGAAGGCCCATAGCTGTCCATTTGTTAAACAGCAACAGCTTTGCATATGTTGTAAATTTGGAGTGAGTTTTGAGACCTTCCACCCCTGAGAGAGGGGTGAGGACAACATAGTTTGTTGCACTGCCAATTAGAATTATCGTTGTACATGTCCTATGGACATGTGTGCAAAATGGGAAGCTATGTATGGGGCATAATTTTTTTTGGGTACAGATTGCCCTTTTTTTTTTTTTTTTTCAGGTGAGACTGGTAAGTGAGGTAGGGGAAATATGTACATTTGGGGAGGTAGGTTGGGGAGGTAAACAGACAAGACAAACAAGACGCATACAGGGTCAGAATTTGACACATGGGGTGGGTGAACACAATTGACAGGGAAGGTTGTTTGGAAATCGCAAGCCCATGAGCCCACAGATGGTAACAGTGGAACTGAGATCCCCACACATGGGGAGTCACCACTGCACCTTCACAGCCCCAGGGGTGGCGTGAGACACGCCACTCTCACCTCAAGCTGGCATAGGGGATCAGCGACTGAACGCTGGATCTCCCTACGCACCACAGTCCGGACCCTTTGAAGGGTGACGGGTGGCCCTTCTCCTCCCATGCTTGCACGGGGGGACGAGCCCCATCCCCTGCAGCACTTTCACGGGAAGGTGGCACAGGACCAATGGAGGAGGGGAGTCCGGGCTGGGCACCAGAGCCACTGGTGCCAGGTGCACTCACCAACTGAGGAGGGACAGGTGGGTCCACTGGGACTGGCTTTCCCATACGTTCTGTGATTTGGTGTGTTTCATTACAACATAAACAACAGCATTCCAGATTACTTGTAATAGCATGCAGTAATATTCCCATTAACCCAACACACCACAGTTCCAACAGTTGAACAGCAAACAAAACACATGCATATATTAAACAACAGTGGTTCTTCCAACCGCATGCAGGGATGATTGGTAGCAACAGGCCACCATGAACGTGGTGTATGAGCAGGGCACATACATCAACATGAGTGCAAATATTTATGGAACAATAGGACATATATCCTGACAAATATTAAGATTACACATACCCACTGAGGTGCGGAATTGCATGAGTTATGCACAAACAGTAGGGTGTAAAAAAAAACTCCATTAACATCTTATAAACACTTTTACTCTACACTACATTCCTAGTGACTGCAGGTGTATATTCCCTACATGTATTATTACACTTGCCACCATGCATTAGGTTGTGTAATGGGTTTGGCTGGTTCAATCTATACTTGAACTATATCTCACATACTAACTGTCCAGGATGCAGATGTTACTGCTACATATTTCATGGCTGCATTTATATTTCTTTATCTACATATCTGGATGTTTTCACATGACATTTTCACTTCTAATTGTACAGAACCCTGCATTTATTGAAGCACACTTACATTTCTGGGGAACATATTCGCATGCTACTCGTGTGCCAGATTTACTTATGCATGCCAGCCAGTAACTGACTGTTGAGGACTGTATATTTACTTCACAGCTACTAGCACTTCCATCACCCACTTTAGATGGGACTGCAGAACTCTGGGTTGCCAGCACTTCTTAACACATTACTATTTGTATAATGCAAGGGTACAACATTTCATACTAAGTGAAACAGACACACTCTGGGTTTTAGACCTTTATTCAAGACATTACACACTTTTCCACAGGCTCACTCCTTTATTTGTTTTAACGGTATATATGGCAGACATGTTCACGACATAGTATACCTTTATTAATAGGTTAGCTCACTCTTTTTTCAGGCTCACTCACATATTATTTTATATGACAGTGCCTGCAGAGATATTATTCCAGACATTTGTTACCTTTCTTAATGGGTTACTACACTCTTTTTCTGCCTCTCTAACGTTTCTATCTGACAGTACATGCAGAGGACTTATTCAGTCCATTTTATGGCTGTATTATTGGACTACAGCACTTTCTTTCATGCTCTCTCCCATATTTTATATAACAATACATGCAGAATAATCACTAACCTGCCTGGCAGTGCAGCCTTAGCAGCCTATCTTCATAGGCTTGCTGATTCGTAACATGGTCAACTGCAGCTGTAAAGTAAATGAAGGGATATTGAGACGTTCCTATCCGTTATATATACTCCATTTTAAATCCTTACATACTGCATTCCATGGCTACATACTCAGTTGTGGGGCATCCTGCATCCCACAGGCCTCCTGTATCCACTGGTTCAGGTGGTCCTCCTTTCATTTCTTCAGGTCCGCGTGGTGGTGACAGACCTGCTCACCAGTCCAGGGAACGCCTGTGGCACTGGTGAGGTCACAAGCTAACCAGTTCCAAGCTCTGCCTTGTACTCCGTCCCTTGGAACGGGCCCTGCAGGAGTCTTGCCTTGTGACGGTGGACTAGGAGCCAAACCATGCATTTGGACTCTTCGGTGCCCCATCTCTGCACTCGGAAGCGCACTCCCTCTCCAACACCAGACATTCTGACCGCAGATGTGAGCTGCAATCAGTTATGGCATGTATTCCCGCCTGTGGGGCTTAAATATGCCGCATTTCCCACACTTTTTTGTGATTGGCCGTTTTGTAAAATTCTTGGCTGACTGCAGACCTGCTTAGTAATGGTTAAACTATGATTCGTAAGTTTATGTATGTTAATAGTGGCTGTTTCCCCTATGTTGTCATGGTGTAGTGGTTCTGTACTTTGATTGTAATGTAAAGAGTCCGGGGTTCAAACCTTGTCATTCTTTTATTTTAATACTGTCTAGACAGACTAGGGGGTGTGGCTGCATTTAAGCAACTTAGCTCTATGTTGCTCCCCTGTGCCCTATGGTGCCCTGGTTGGCACGGCACACACATCCGCGCAAACACATTGCGCTGGGTAAAGCATTTTTAAATGTTGGGCAACTCTATTGCACTGGGTAAAGCGCTATTACACTATGGGCAACTCTGTTTAGCTGGGTAAAGTGCTGTTACACTATGGGCAACTCTGTTTAGCTGGGTGAAGCGCTATTAAACTATGGGCAATTCTGTTTAGCTGGATGAAGTGCTATTAAACTATGGGCACCTCTGTTTAGATGGGTATAGTGCTATTAAACTATGGGCACCTCTGTTTAGCTGTGTAAAACATTGCTTAACTGCAGGCTATTATATATCTGGGTCTTTTAAAAATATATATTTTGTTCGCTGATACATTGGCCATGTCACTGCTTTTAATAAAATTTTAATCATATTTGTCTGGTATTATTTCAAATACTGATTTAAAACATAAATAAGAAGGGGAGTGCTGGGACTCGAACCGAGAATGTTTTATCTTTGTGCATACGCTCTACCATTACGCTATTGCTATTTGGATTAATTTGCATAAGTAGTTCTTATATGCTCTTCAATGTCACAATTGCTAACTGTGGTTAAGCAATGGGCACACCCGAGCAAACAAGCGCAAATACAGGCAGCTATATCGTGGATTTAAAAAAATAATAATTTTTTCCATTTTATAACTCTGATGGGGGTTTACAGTGTCAGGAATTGTGGTGTTGGGTGCATGTACATTTGAGCGGACTCGCTCTTATCTGTTGACATTATGCTTTTTAAAACCTTGCAGGGGCGTGTACTTTTAGACTTCTCGGCAGTCAGACATGCCCCCTGCTTGCCTACTCAGTCTGTGTAAGAGTTACGGATCAGTCAGCATGCCCTCATGAATAGTCTTGGCATGCTGACGTCATACCATTCAACTGCAGCCTCCGAGTAAGACATATTAAGTCTTACACGGAGGTTTCGTGAATCCGGCCCTATGTCTTTTCACAGGCTGCAAGGCGGGTAATTGGGTAATCATGTCAAGGCTTGGATATAATTGCATGATGGAAAATTTATTACAAGAAGATAGTGCCTATGAACAGGTACATTTGAATGTTTTGGATGTATACAGTGATCTATTGTTAGATCTGCTGGAAAAGGGAGAAAGACTAGGATTTTTTCCTCATATAATGTTAAAAAATTGCATATTAACCCAAAATGGCTAGATTTTATGCTATTCCCAAAGTACATAAAGAGTTGTTGAATCCTCCTGGTAGCCCCATAGTGTCTGAGGTGGGGGATATCTCCAGAATATAGGGAGTTTTCTGGATGCACATTCAAAGAAACATCTTAATCGAGTCCCCTCGCATATTAAAAATGGTAAAGAGCTATCAGATGCTATGGGATGCATGGAATGGAAGGATAATTATTTTTGGGCAAGTGCTGATGCTAAGTCTTTGTACACTAACATCTCCCATCATTGGGGCCTGGAAGCTGTAGCTAGGTTATTGGGGGTAGGTCCTAAAACCAATTACTTATTACAGCTTCTAGAATTTGCACTAACCCACAACATTTTTATGTTTGAAGATTCTTATTTCTTACAGAAAACAGGTACAGCTATAAATATATATATATATATATACATATATATATATATATATACCTGATATAATCGAAACCACACAACACCGACAACACATCACCGACACCACATATTACAGTCCATAAACACGAAACCACACATAACCGACAACGAAATAACCGACGGTACACAAACACGAAACCCCATACACTGCACACACCACAATAACAATTAAAAACAAAACACATCCCCATTCCACAAACCACACACACAACACAAGCACACCAAAATCCTTACAAGCCCACACTAAACCTTACTAACCCTAAGGTCCGTCACTATCGACACTTTTACCTACCGCCCCCTAACCTAACTCACTTAACCCGCCCCTATCTCCTCCCCCCTAACCCCACTTAACCACTTTAACCCACCTAACTAACCCTAACTCACTTAACCCACCTAACCCTAACTCACTTAACACACCCCTATACCCTAACTCACTTAACCCACCCCTATCCCCACAGACCGTCAATCTCCACACTTACCTGCCTCAGACCCCTACGTCCGGCCACTACATACCACACACACACACCCTTCCCCTCATGTCGGGGTGGTGGGCTGTTGTCATCCGTCGTGTCGGTCTTCTGCATTGTCGATGTTCTGCCACTCGCGCGATTCGGCGTCTTTCTTCGTTTCGATTCTCTGCTGCTCGAATTCCGCTCCGTCTCTCTTCTCTGCTGGTATATAGAACCATATATATATATATATATATATATATATATATATATATATATATATATATATATATATATATACACATAGCCAGCCTTAAGCATAGGCCAACAAGGTGGCCACCTAGAGCGCCTTTCTAGCAGGGGCGCTTTTCCAGTATTTATTTTGTGTAGGTATTCCAGGATGAGGGCACCAGTTGGTGTGGTAGGGGACGCCATGGAGCCCTTTTGTCTAGGGCACCAGTTGACCTATATATATGGATTCACTTCAGAAGCTCGAAATATTGAAACCTCGAATTTAGTATCTCGAGCCCAAGAAGTGGAATACACGAAACAACGAAAACTAAAAACCACGAAATTCAAAACCTCGAATGCCAGAAGTTTTGAATTTCGCAGTTTTACTACACACACACACATACACACACACACACACACACACACACACACACACACACACACACACACACACACACACACACACACACACACACACACACCATCCACCACACAAACACACACAATCACTCTACTACATGAAAGCAGGAGGGCAAGTCACCCTGTACCCCCCTACTTAAATATTCTCACTCCGAGGTCGCACTACATACAAACACACACAAAACACTACCACACAAGTTACCTTCTCTTTGCATACACACATCACAGCAACAAAACACACTGACACACACTACAGCACCTACCCTAACCCCTTAACACACACACTTACCTGAATACGTAACCATAGCGGAACTTTAGAAGCATGAAATTCAAAACCTCGGGTATTCGAGGTTTTGAATTTCGCCCTTCTAAACTTTCGCTATTATGTGGATTCGGCTTCTTGGACTCAAAAAAACTGAAATTCGAGATTTCAGTATTTCGTGCTTCTGAATGGAATATATATATATATATATATATATATATATATATATATATATATATATATATATACATATATATATAGTCAAAATAATGGGCATGTTCTATTTATATCAGGCAGTAACTAATATCTGTATTGAAGAATACAAGCTGAACAAAGTCAACTACTCAAAGAAGACCCCTTATTTCATGAGCTGAAAACAGCTGCATACAATATTATAGAAGTGGTTCTCTTCCACTAAGATATACAAATGAGCAACAAACACACTGCATCAGTCAGAATATTCCAAGCCCACGAGGGTTGCATCTAAGAAGAAAAAACACGAGATCAGCAGAGAGAGGCATATATGTCTCTATTGTCAAAACATATGGAACACATATAGGGCCAGATTTACGAAGGCTTGCATGGAGTCTAACATTAATGTAAGACGGCAGACAGCCAATATGTCTGCCGAGCGATCCAGCAACAGACGGCAGGGGCATGTATGAGAGCTTCTAAAGCTACTCTTGCATGGACAGTGTTATGGTATGCAATTTACCTCATTTGTTGCTGAAAGCTATGTAAATGAGGTAAATTTGTGATCCAGGAAACACTAAGATGTCCATGTAAGAGTAGTGTTATTTGCAGAAATGTACTCCGTTGGTAACGAAGTACCATTCTGCAAATAGCTAAACGGAGCTATGACAGCTCCAAATAAAGGATGCATCTAGTTGAGGAAGCATGCCAATGGCCAGATATAAGGCCATTGGCATTTGCAAATGTTGTAAATCCTTAAAATCCATTTTTTTACCCCGATCGCCAATGTTTAAGCATAGCGCAGCGCCGCGCAAACGTGCAGCGCTTTAAATAAAATGAAGAAAATTGAAAAATAACCA
Organism: Protopterus annectens; assembly: GCF_019279795.1. Taxonomy (NCBI): domain Eukaryota; kingdom Metazoa; phylum Chordata; order Ceratodontiformes; family Protopteridae; genus Protopterus; species Protopterus annectens. Next base: position 1,190,488,993 of record NC_056728.1, read on the forward strand.
AAAATGGGCATTTTCACTAAAAAGCTTGTTCTGATATGCAGGTGACTGGCAGAATGAAAACAACATGGCCACTGAGTAGTGGTTGCTAAGGGGGGGAGCTCAGTGTGAGAGATGTAACCAAGCATTAGTAGGCAATCCTATGCAAATGAGGATAAGGATAGTGAATCCCAATTTTCCCCAGAATGTGAGCCATGTCCCTAGCATGTAAGTGTAGGAGTAGGGGAGTAGTAGAGTAGAAGATAGGTGACATCTTGAGGGGGTATGTCTGAAAGACTGTAAACTTAATGGAGCACAGTGGCTTGTGTTTGCCCTGAGTTGCTCAGCATTGCAAGAGGCATGTCTACAGTTGTCTAGCTGAAAACAAGAAACCAAAGGCGTACACCATGGATATATCTGAAATTTCTTGCAAACAGGCACAGAGCGTGTGCGTGCGTGTGCACCCATGTGCACGTGTTTGCGCTTGTTTGAGCGGCGCTGCCCTGGGCAGAAACAAAAAGGGAAAAGGAAGGAAAAGAAGAACACTGCAGTATACAAAGAGTGAAAACTTAAAAAGCTTAAGTCAGACAAAATGTTAGGGGCTGCTATTGCTATCATAAACCAACACGTGCAAGATGCTGAAGGTGGTGATGTTGTGAATGCTGCTGAGCAACCCACAGTGAGGAGACAGAGAAGAGTGTACAGGCCCAGGGTAACCTGCCTGGGGCTACATGAGCTGGAGATAGTGGAGTGCTATAGAGTGGACAGAGACCTCCTGCAGCAAATTGTTGAGCTGTGCCGGCCACGCCTCACACACAGAACCAACAGAGGGGAACCCATCCCAGTTGATACCAAGGTATGTGTTGGCCTATGAATACCAGCTACAGGTACCTTCCATAGACCAACTGCTGATATGATGGGGGTTTCACAGGCATCAGCATCTGGGGAACTGCACCAGTTCCTGGAAGCCATGTCAGCACATGTTGGTGACCATATATATTTCCCCAATTCCCGTGAGGCATTGACCAGCAATATGCGTCTTTTCCAACAAATAGCAGATTACCCTGAGGTAGTGGGTGCAATAGACTGCATGCACATACACATCAAAGCACCACCCGGTGAGCGGGGTAGGGTCTACATCAACCACAAGGGCTTCCCCTCCATCAACTGCCAGGTCGTGTGTGATGCCCAGGACATAATAATGAATATGTGTGCTGGCTGCCCTGGAAGCTATCACGATTCCCACATCTGGCATCTGACGCAGCTGTACTAGAGATTTGCCAGTGGGGACATCCCTGACGGTCACCTAGTGGGGGATGCTGGATACGCACTGCAGCCGTGGCTGATTACACCCATCAGAAATGCTCACACACCCGAACAAGAACTCCATAATGAGGCACACGCACAAACAAGAAACATTATTGAGCGTGTGTTTGGGATGCTCAAGTCATGGTTCCATTGCCTGGACACATCTGCTGGAGCCTTGCAGTACTCACCAACTACATGTACCTAAATTGTCATGGTATGTGCCATGCTTACACAATATGATCCTGCGAAAACAGCTGCAGCAGGAACAGCATGGAGCAGGGCCAAACAGACCCCCACCATTGCCAAGGCCTGCACAGGCACAGCATGACTTGAAGGAGGAACAACCTGAGCCTGCCCCAGTAGGCAGAAGGAGGCATGCCCAGTATGCCTTGGCCTTGACAAAGAGGCAACGCATAGCACATACACTGATTCAGTAGGAACCCTGGAAATGACACCTCTCTCTGACTCACACATACAATAAAAGGGATGCCTAACTTGACACTACCTGTTTTCAAACATGTATAGGGAATGTACTATGTGCATCCAACATAGGCAGCCCTGCAGCACCACCTGAGGCATGATTGCCCTATTTTAAGCAATATAAAGCACTGATAAGCACATTTTACCACTATTTAGCATATTTAAACCCAATTGCGTGGAGCACACACACTGAAAGGTCATACTGGGCATGCTCACACACTTAAATAAACGGAGCAAATGTCAGGCAACAACATACAGAAAGGTCATACTGGGCATGCTCACACACTTAGGCCATGTCTGAGTACAGCAGTGGGCCACACATATCTGGCAGTTGCAGTTCTTACCCCAGAAACTTGTCACTATTCACCAATCCTGCCTTGTGCACACAGTTATATGAAAACAGACCCATATAATATATTGGACTCCTGTCATAATCAAACTATGTACTACAAGTACTTAAGTTGTTCAAAGAAAGTGAAAATTCAAAGAAGATCAATAAATCTCCGATCAGTATCATCAATAAACAATGAGCAATCCTAATATTATCCAATCCATGTTCTGGCAAAAATATTGTCAAAGAGTCCATAGAGAACCATGAAGCTTTCTTTCGCTATGTCATAAATATCAATGTAAACTCATATATGTTCTGAGTCAGTGCAAACTGTAAATGAATACATGTACATGACTGATATTGCCAACATCTTGTCAGACAGGTTCATACATATTTACCCCCCTCTCACTGACAAAAGGGCACATTATCATACCTGGAGATTGTGAAAACCCAGACATCACATATACGATGGTTAAACAGCTCTTTCCAAACCTAAAAACACGGTGTCTATGGGATGACATGGTTTCCATAGCTGTGTCATATGTGAACTCCAAAACAAACAGACCCTGCACCTGAACAGTCTGTTGAGACTCACCCTCTGTACAGGATATCACAGTAAAAGCTCTCAAGCCAAGGAAACCAAGTACTGCTTTAACGTTCTTTATTCAAGACAAGACGTTTTCGCCCCTGCTATGCAGAAAGCTTCATCAGAAACATACATAAAAAATGTAACACACTTTTAAATAGTGCGGACATGATGTCATTTCCTTCCAAAACAGTGTATTCAATAAAAGGGGAAATGTCCTTATAAAAACCAGTAAAACCAATTTTTAACAAAGTAAAATTATTTCAAGAACATTCCATTACAAATGGCAATAAAAAATTTGCTTTGGGTTCTCAGTGCCCTAATTTGCTCACCGCTTCTTCTTCGTTTAACAACCTACTGGGAGCAGTGGATCAAGGTGGTGCTAGTATCCCTATACCAGCGGGACAACAGACACTCGAAAACCGCAGTCTTCTACAGACTGCTTTAGGCAGTTCGAATGGCTCGATTCCTGCGGCACAACTGCTACCTAACAGCCGCAATTACGTGCGGACGGCGTTACCAGCTTGCTCTCAAAACGTGGATTCACAACAGGGTGTTCCAATCAATATAAATGGAAATAACGGACTGTCAGCTACTGGTGGGCTTGTTTTACCACGTCTTAACAATGCTCATTCTGGTGTTCAATTGCTACCATCTGTCGAACCCGTAGCAGACAATTCTGGTGGTTTCACTGGTGTCCCTTCTTTCGCTGCTTGGGCTGACAATACCGATTATTTCGGTTTTGGCATTTCAACGGTTGGTGATTCATCTTCCAACGATAACCAAACAGGTAACTGTTTTGACAATATAACTGAAAAATTAAAAATCCTGGATAGCAATATGTTAAAGATTAAGAAATTACAGCTCGAAGTGGCCTATTTCCAGCAATGTTTGGCCGAAAAAACAATACCAAAGGGGTTAAGGAGCTCCTTTTCTCCTACCTCTCTTCTTACAGATTCAGTTTTCTTGGATGATTTAATTTTGTTGTTCAACCGACAAGGTGCTGAATTGCTTGACTTGATGATCAAGCATTATAATAATCATATTACGCACCTTCTGATTGAAACTGAGGAACTTGATAACACCATCAGGGTGGATATCAACTTCCTACGTTACAAATATGACTATCAGCGGATTTTTTCCAGCTTAGATGCTCTTATTGTTAAATTAAAACACAATAAATCTAAGAAATTATTGAGGGACAGGAAGGCCTACCAACAGGGCATGGCTTACCCTAATATTACTAGGAACACCACCAACAATACAAACTTGAATGAAGATAGTATTCGGCAAAATGATATGCCTCCCACGCCTAGTAATGATGAACATCACCAACAGAGTAATAGTGATCCTTGTCCCTCGAACGAGGGATTAAGGAGAAGCAACAGGATAAAGGCTAATAACCAGAGGTACAATAACAACTCTAACAACAAATTCCAACAGGGGCCTTTTTTAGGGGGTCGGAACAAGAAACCCCAGCAACGTCCGAAGTGCAACAACTAACTTCATCAAACTTTTCTGATGATGTTCCTTTTGAGAATGTCACTAAACCAGTCATTCTCCTAAATAGAAAAGGGGACTTTAAGGTTTATAATTTTTCAAGTGTCAGCATTGACCAAGATTTGGTCGAATTATTGTCTAGAGGTGTCACCTTTGTACCTGACCAGAAGCCTATTTTGTCTAAAATGTTGATAGACCTTAAATGTTATGTGCGTAAATTGAATTTAAAACTTCTATTTGACAACGACACACATAGTGAACGCCCCTTATTTAAACTACTCGGCACTTTTAACCCACCACTCCATCCTAACTTAAGCATTTTCGAAAATGTTTGTGAATTAGATTTCAGGCATTTCTTTGACAGCACACATGGTCCCAGCCATCAAAGTAACATCTCCCATGATCAAAAATCTGCCCTCGACTATTTAAGTCAAATGCCTGTCAGGGTTATGAAACCTGATAAAGGTGGGGGGTTGGTCATTTTTGACATCTGTGATTACAACAGGAGGATGCACCTTGTCTTAGATTCACCAGTATATGAATGCTCTTCACTCAATGAGATGTCGGGTGCATACAGAAAAATTAGTGGCTACCTTAGGGATTTATTCATCGATGGGCTGATTGATATTGACACCTTCAATTTCATCAACATCTCCTCCCCAAAGGTTCCCGTGATGTTTGGTATCCCTAAAATACATAAAGACCTGTTGGATCCACCATTACGGGCCTTGGTTGATGGTAGATGTTCTGTCACCCACCCATCAGCTAGGGTCATCAATGGGATCCTCACAAAATATCTTAAAGGTATCCCTGCTATTTGTAAGGACTCATGGTCCTTTCTTGAATCCATCAACAACATTGGGTTCGACACATCCTTCAACTTCCTAACCATCGACGTAGTGGACCTATATACGTCCATCCCACATCTGGAAGCAGTCGAATGGGTCGAACTTATGTTGGTGAGCCTTGGTGCCACTAAGGAAGAAATTTCCATAGTTACACAATTATTGGATATCATTCTTTCTTCCAATTTCTTCCTTTTCGACAACCAATATTACCTGCAAAAACAGGGTATCGCCATGGGGTCCCCCTGTGGCGGTAGTGTTGCTAACATGGTGGTCGCTTATTGGGAGAATGAATTTTTCAGAGTGAACCCGAACTTTAAGGAAAAGGTTAAATACTATACTCGCTTTTTAGATGATGTGTTTATCCTGTTTGATGGTACCGAAAGCGATGCAGTTGACCTTTTAAAATTGATGAATTGTTCTTCTACTTTTTTGAAATTCACCTCCAATTTCTCTTCAACTGAAATTGATTATTTAGATGTCAAACTAGTGAAGGACATTGGTAATAACTGTTATTCATCTTGTATTTATAGAAAGTCTACCTACTGTAACAGCTTTCTGCACTATTCTAGTAACCACCCCCCAAAACAGAAAAGATCAATTGTCAAAGGACAGTTGGTCAGGGCTGTGCGCATGTGCAGTACGTTAGAGACATTTAAAACTGAGTGTGTGTTTTTGAAAGATTTGTTTATCAACAGGGGCTATCCGAGCACTTTAATTGATGAGCTTATTGAAGAGGTGACCATGAAAAGACTATTTGGTTTTTATAAACCCTTGTTAGTGTCTAATACCCTCGATGTGACAACTATGTGTCACACGACTGTTGTGGGCACTCTAGAAAACTCTGGCTTTAATAATGCCAGTGTCACTTCTGTTCAAACATCAACTGATTTTTGTACTAGTTTTGTGGTTACTTTTTGTAAAGAGGTTGGTACCATTTGGGCAATCATTAAAAAGAATTGGTACTTCATTCACAATAATTCTGCATTACTTCAGAAATTGGGCCCATCCCCCTCTGTTGTCTACAGAAGAGGGAAAAATTTAAAGCAATTGCTGCAAAGGTCTACTTACTCTACGTCATTTTCTAGACAAGTGGGTAATAGCCCTTGTGGCTTCTGCAACAGATGTAAACACTTGAGAATTGGTAGTTCGTTTACAATTAGGAATAGGAAATATAACATACATTCCAAAATTAATTGTAATACGAAATCAATTGTCTACGCTGCTTTCTGTGTTTGTTGCCCCTGTTTTTACATAGGGAAAACTGACCGTAAATTTAGTGACCGGATCTATCAACACCTCTATGCAATAAAAAACAAAAAAATTGACAATGCTTTATCCAAACACATTGTCAATAACATGGGGCATAGTTTTGAATTCATGGGTATTGAGCACGTTAGATTAGGCCCTAGGGGTGGTCCCCAGTCACTATTTTTAGAGACCAGGGAATTAGAGTGGCAAATTGGGGTTGATGCCTACTCTTACCCTGGCCTAAATGAGTCTTGTAATATTTCCTCTGTACTTAGATATAAAAGCTATCAGAGATAGTTACTTTTCCCTGATGTAGTATTTCTGACCCACTAATATTCATAACAAAATATATTTTGTCATATATATATATACATGGACCAGTTATATACTTTACTTTTTACATATATTTCTTTTTTGTCACTTAATATGTTAAATATGAATGTTATTTTAACTTAACATTTATTGCCATTTGTAATGGAATGTTCTTGAAATAATTTTACTTTGTTAAAAATTGGTTTTACTGGTTTTTATAAGGACATTTCCCCTTTTATTGAATACACTGTTTTGGAAGGAAATGACATCATGTCCGCACTATTTAAAAGTGTGTTACATTTTTTATGTATGTTTCTGATGAAGCTTTCTGCATAGCAGGGGCGAAAACGTCTTGTCTTGAATAAAGAACGTTAAAGCAGTACTTGGTTTCCTTGGCTTGAGAGCTTTTACTGTGGTTTGTTGCTCTTTCTTCATTCGTTTTCATCTGTACAGGATATGAAACTGTTGAATGGGTTACAGCAATGTTTGGCACACTCCACAAGTGTTGGTGCACAACAGACCATGGAACTATTGTCTTATAAGCCTATTAAGCCTGATCTGCAAGGCCATGGAGTCCGTCATGATGGAACTCATAAACAGAGCTATTGGGAGCCTAAAAACACCCAACCCTACCCATTTTGGTTTGGTCAGGGGCAGATCATGGTTCCCAAACCTGCTAGACTGCTTTCAAGGCAGTCACCCAGGACATACATCAATGAAATGAGCTACACACATCCACATAGACCTTGAAAAGCCCTTTTCCAACATCCCAGACACATGTCGTATCCACAAAATCAACAACCTGTGCATAAATATGTATGCCATCTGATGGATTGCCAACTGGGGCACAGATAGATCCCACAAGGTAAGACTTGTGGTCTCCTGTTCAAGATGGTAACAACTGCTGTCCCACATGGCTCGGTGCTGGGACCCCTCCTGTCTGGTGTATACTTTTCAGAAATACAGTCAAACACACGAGGGCTATGTTTAGCAAAGTTTGTGGACGACTACAAAAAAGTTGTCATAATCGATGTTTGGGACAACAGAGACATCCTTAAAAAGGGTCTCAGTCAGACAGATGCAGTGTCAAAATTATGGCCTCGAGCTACAGTCATACAAATACCACATAGGTGCCAACACCCTAAATATGGAGGTGATAATAAGGGATCTATGGACACATGTGGATAGTCATCTCTACTTCCAGAAACACATTCACAAAGTGGTTAGAAAATCATGCTATGTGTTCCCAGAAACTGCCAACGTCTTTGCATGTAGGTCAAAGGAGGTTCCCTCTACTCATCAGTCATCAGACCCATCAGAGAGTACCACAACACACTTGCGATGAATCTGACTAGGCACCTTCAGCAGCTAGAAAGACCACTGAAGTACCTCAACAAGAGAATTACTGGCCTCAAACAGTTGCCCCATACAACAAGACTGAATTTATCTCAATCTGTACTCTGTTGCATACTGTCTACATAGGAGATCTCTGCCCAACAGACAGGTCCATGTCCAATGCAGAACTGATGTACATGCTCTATCTGAAGTAAACCCAACCTCACTGTACCACATGCTCTAGGGATATCATCATCACAACATTAAATAGAACATGTTGGAGAGATACATTATTAACTCACAGACTTCCCTTGCTTTGGAACAGGCTCACAACCGACATTAAGCCGAGCCCCTCACTGACACTCTTCCAGAGAAGCATTGATGAGTGTATGTGAAACTGAACTGTCACACCATGGATCACTTCATCAGCTCTACTACACAGAGGCCTAGGGAACTAACTCCATGGCTGGTAATAGCTGCACACTCTGGTCATACTAATATATGCCTTCAGGCAGATAGCCTATTACCTACCTATGTACCTATATATATATATGTAGGGGGAACACAGTATAATAAGCCAAAGATGGATGGGCAGAGATGTGTGTAAGAGGGTGACCATGACAGGGAGCCATCCAGGACTGTCCCACCCAGCACACATCCCAATGGCATGAAAGACATGAGGTGCACATCTCTCCGACTGTACATAATAGCCACCAGTATCTGTAAGCATTACAGTGTATGTGGTCCATGTGCCTGCTGTACAACATGACTGTACAATGAAGTACACATCTACTATCTGTAGACATGTACCTGTCACATAGGTTCATAGGTATGTAGTAGACTATCTCCATGAAGGCATATATCAGCCTACGCAAGTTGTGCAGCTTTCACCACACCATTGGTTAGTCTCCCAAGGCCTAGTTCTAATAGTTAGTACCCTAAGCCCCTTTCTAGTGGGGCTGCTGATGTGATGCCTGGCATGAATTGTCTGTTTGCCATCCACTCATCAAGGTTCCAATTGAAGAGTATCAGCGAGGGGTTCTGTCTGATGTACATTGGGACTCTGTTCCACAGTAAGGCAAGTGTCTGGGATGGTACTCTATCCCAGCAGCATGTTGTATTCATCATTGTGATGAGGTTCATATCCCTGGAATGTGTAGGGCAACTCAATGTTGTTATCTGTAGATGGAGCATGTTCAAAAGTTATGTGTTGGACATGGCTCTGTATGTTAGGCAGAGTGTGCTTCTGAGCAGGGGGTACACAATGAAGAAGAGATTTAGTTTTACCAGTTGTGTTGCATAACACAACTGTTTGAGGCCAGTAATCCTCTTGGTGAGGTACCTATGTGGTCTCTATAGCTGCTGGATATGCTAAATCGAGTACATCCAAAATTATGCACTATACTCAATGATGGGTCTGATGACATAAGAGTAGAGTGCCAACACTACCTCTTTGGATCCTGATGCAAACCCTTTGTTGATTAGGTGGGCCACATAGGATCTCCCAATCGCTTTGGCAACATGGTTGTCAAAGGAAAGATGACTATCTACTTGTGTCCCAAGATCCCTTATCACCTTGTCATTTTTAAGGGGGTAACACCTATGTGACAGTTTGTGGGTATTTTGTTTTCAACAAAGAGGATCACTATGCATTCCTCCACATTGAGCTTGAGGCCATGATTCTGACACCACACATCTGTCTCATAGAGGAGTCCCTTCTGGAGAATATGTCAGTTTTCCGGGGAATCTATTATGGCAAACACTTTACATTTCCCAGCAAACTTAGTCAACCACAACCCTCCTGTGTTGGCATGTACATTTGAGAAGTCTACACCAAACAGGAGGGACCCCAGAACTGAACCCTCGGGGACACCAGTCATTACCGGTGTAGAGTCTGACATGTAGCCAGCAACTCTTAATGTATGGGATCTTTCTGTGAGCCAGTTTGCAATCCATCTTGTGATGTATGGATTCATGGCTAGGTTGGTGAGTTGATCTATGATACCTGACTGGGGAATGGTGTCAAAGGCCTTAGCAAGGTATAGGTAGGCTGTGTTGAGCTCATTTCAATCATCTGTAGCCTGAGTAGCTGTCAAAGAAATACTCCCAGTTCAGGAGGCGTGGTCTGCATTTGACAAAGCCAAACTGGGTGTGCTCAACTGTGAGCAGGTTCCCAATCTCTGTATTGTTGACTTCCATTATGATTGGCTCCATTGCCTTGCAGAACACACTCATCAGGCTCATAGAGCATGACTGTCAAGGGTTTTTTGTGGCCCCACCCCTGTGGAGTCTGAAGAATTTTGCTGTGCAACATTCTATGGGTACATATCCTGTAGAGAGCATGTAGAGAGAGGTGTAGGTATCCTTGATGAATATGGATACATCCTCACCCTATGTGCTATGATTCAGGTTCTGATGCTGGAAGGTATGGAATGAGTAGTATCTTGGTAGTGCTGGTGTGCTCTCTGGAGCCTTGAACTAGGTTTCTGTTACTGCACAGATATCAATATTCTCCATAATAAGAAGTGCCTCGAGTGTGTGCATCTGGAGGCTGAGACGTCTGGCAATAAGTAGCATTTAGCTTACTTTTTTGTTATTTGTGTCAGTTACGGTGTTTGGTTTGTCCTGCGTGACCGGTGTTCCACACCTGATGTCAGCACCTCATTGGTCCCATCTGACCATAAGCTAATTACCCTACATATCCACATTCTAGACCCCCACCCCCATTAAGGAAACCATGTGAAAAAATGTCTCCAAAGCCAACTTCATGCTTCTTAAGACAGAAGTGCTGAACTGCAGGACACCCATGCAGATGGACAATACAGTTATGACTACTGAATTCTTCACAACTGCACTTTATAAGCACTTACATGACTGTATGCATTGTGCTATAACAAACAGAACCAAAACGCTATTCTCTAAGAAATGGAAGCCAATCTGGTGTTCCCCTGCCATAAACAAACTGCACAACAGAAGGAAAAAACTGTTGCAAAAGAGGGTAAAATCCCATGAGGGGAGGAGCTCCATTGTCAACATCAGTAAGAAGCTGTGATCCCTGATAAAATCCTTCAAAGCTAGTTATGAAAAAAAATCTACACTGATTCTAAAGACAACCACAAAGCATTCTATAGCTATGTCAAGAATTTCAATAGCAACACTCAGATCTGCTCTGAGTTACAGCACAATGGCACTAAATATACAGACCCAGCTGATATTGCCAACATCCTGGCAGGTAGGATCAGTGCTAACTTTACCCCCCTCTCACCCATGGAAGAGCCCATCTCTATACCAGAAGAATGCAAAGTTGCAGTAATCACGGCTGCACAGGTAAAAAACACTCTCCAAAGCCAGGAACACAGCATCCATGGGACCAGACAACATCCCAGGCTGTGTTCTACATAAACTACAGAATGAACAGGCAGATTACAACTACCCAAACAGTGACTGGGAGAATTACTTGTGTACAACGTCCTTTGATCAATGCTTCCTAGAGTTTAAAAACTCAAACACCCTGGAACACCTGGTCACCACGTCCACTAGAGGTGACAACATACTGGACCTGATCTTCACCAACATGGGGTACCAGTGTTCCACACCAGAGATAAACCTCTCACTGGTAATATCAGACCATAAAGTAATCAGACTGGACATCCACATCCCGGTCCCCCCCCCAGTCAAGGAAACCACTGTGAAGAAATTTTCAAAAGCAAACAGCACACTTCTCAAGACCAAAGTGGAAAGTTCCAAAGCCCCCTTGCTATAGGATAACGCTATACAATCTGCAGAATCATTTACAAGTGCATTCTATGAACATCTACAGGGATGCATGGATCAAGACATCCCAAATAAAACCAAGACACACTCCTCCAAAAAGAAGAAACCAATCTGTTGGTCATTGCCCATAAATAAGCTATACAACCGAAGGAGGAAACTAACACATGACAGAGCAAGCTTCACAAATGGAAAGGCATCACTGATCATTATTAGGAAGAAACAATGATCGCTCATAAAATAATCCAAGGCCAGTTTCTAAAGACAAATTGCCAAGGAATCTAAGAATAACAACCAGAAAGCTTTCATTAGCTATAGCAAACATTTAGGTGGCAACTCTCAAACTGTCAGCTACTGCAAAATGGCAAAAAATACACTGAACCAACTGACATTGCCCACATCCTGGCGGACAAGTTCAGTGCAAACTTCACCCCCCCCTCACCCCCAAACGGGCCTATGTCCATCCCAGAAGAATGCAGAGCCCCAGACTTCATGGACATGCAGGTAAAAACAGCCCTCTCCAAAGCTAAGAACACAGCATCAATGGGACTGGATGGTATCCCAGGCTGCGTCTTATACCAGCCCCAAAAGGAACTACACCTTCACCTACATTCACTGTCCAGACTCAACCTTACCACAGGCTATGTACCCAAAGAATGGCATACAGCAACAGTCATCCAGCTCCCCAAAGGTGGTGCCACAACAGAACCTGGAAACTATTGCCCTATAGGACTACTCAGCATGGTCTGCAAAGCTATGGAGCAAATTATCATGGAACCCATAAACAGAGACATTGAAAACCTCCAGACACTGGACTCTACCCAATTTGGCTTTGTTAAAGGCAGATCCTGCCTCCTAAACCTAGTTGACTTCTTTGAAACAGTTACCAAGGACATAGATGGAGGTGAAAGTAGTCCACACAGCCCACCTGGACCTCACTAAGGCCTTTGACACCATTCCCCACTCTGGCATCATTGACAAGCTTACCAGCTTGAACATTAAACCTTATGTCACAGGATGGGTGGCCAACTGGCTCACAGATCAAACACACATGGTCAGAGTTGCGGGTGCCATGTCCGACTCTAAACCAGTCACAAGTGGCATCCCACAGGTCTTGGTCCTGGGACCCCACCTGTTCAGTAGATACTGCTCAGAGGTACAGGCAAGCACGGGAGGAGTATGGCTGACCAAGTTTGCAGATGACTGCTAACTGTGGTCCATAATCAACTCTACAGCTGACACAGACATCCTCCAGAAGGGTCTTACAGAGACAGATACCTTGTGTCAAAACAATGCCCTCAAGCAGAATGCCAAAAAATGCATAGTCATCCCCTTTGGATAAAACAAAATGCACACAAATTACCACATAGGTGGTAATCCAGTATGTACGGAGAATGTAATTATGGACCTGGGGACCCAGGTAGATAGTAAACTCTCCTTTGATGATCACATTGCAAAAGTGTTTAGAAATTCCTTCTATGTAGCCCACCTAATGTCACCTAATGTAACCCACTTTGTCAAGTCTGATGATTTCACCATCCTACAAATATATCTCTGGAAAGGCAAGCTCCTAGTAATGTGTGTAGCGCATCGTAAAAATGCATACTGCTCAAGTGTCATGAAGTAGGGGTTTGAATCATGCACTTGCCACCTGTATGAGAGTGTGTGTCTCTCCTTAGAGAGGACAACCTTTTTGAAGACTACTGAAACACCTTAAAAGTGGTATGCTCATCTTTGTCAAGTCTGATGATGTCACCATCCTACAAATATACCTGTGGAAAAGAAAGCTCTTAGTAATGTGTATAGTGTGTCGTGTACATGCGTACTGCTTTAGTATCATAAAGTAGTTAGGTAGGGGTTTAAATCCTACATTTGCCAACTGTATTAAGTGTGTGTGTCTCCTTGTAGAAGAGCAATGTTTTTGGAGACTACTATAACACCTTAAAAGTGGTATACTCATTTTTGTCAAGTCTGATGATGTCACCATCCTACAAATATATCTGTGGAAAGAATAGCCCCCAGTAATGTGTGTAGCGCGTTCTGTAAATGCATACTCCTGTAAAAGTATAAAGTAACTAGATAGGGATTTGAATCCTGCACTTGCCAACTGTGTGTGTCTCCTTGGAGAAGAGCAATCTTTTTGGAGACTACTGAAACACCTTAAAAGTGGTATACTCATCTTTGTCAAGTCTGATGATGTCACCATCCTACAGATATACCTGTGGAAAGGAGAACTCCCAGTAATGTGTATAGCATGTTGTGTAAATACATACTGCTATAGTATCATAAAGTAGTCAGATAGGGGTTTGAATCCTGTACTTGCCAACTGTGTGTGCATCTCCATGGAGAAAAGCAATCATTTTGGAGACTACTGAAACACCTTAAAAGTGGTATACTCATTTTTGTCAAGTCTGATGATGTCACCATCCTACAAATATACCTGTGGAAAGAAGAGCCCCTAGTAACATGTAAATGTGTCTTGCTCTAGTATCATAAAGTAGTTAGGTAGGGGTTTGAATCCTGCACTTGGTGTGTAGGTGTGTGTGACACTCTTGGTCAATGTGTTGTGGGTTTTGCTTTTACTACTGTATGACATCACAATGACAACAGAATGTGCATTACACATGTCAGGTAGCTGTGTGGCAAATACATATACATACATGTGACCTCAATTATTTCATAGGTGGGAACCCTGCTTTCTCCATGAACACATCTGTTATCTTTGCCAGAGTGTGCTGCCACTTTCCAGACCTTAGGTCACATCTGTATGCTTGTGACAAGCCTAGCCACTGCAGTGATCCCTGACCTACGTCATCCGTTTCACATACACTCATTACAATTTCTATTGAATAGTGTGAGTGAGGGTTTATGCCTGAGGTATATTTGAAACCTGTTCAAAAGCAGCAAAGTCTGTCAAAGATGGCTATTTATTTTAGGTGTGCAACAACCTTTGTGGATATGCATGCAGACCCCTTATTGTTCATGTGATCCACAGAGGGATTTCCAAAACCCTTTAGAAATGTGATTATCAAAGGAGAGATGACTTAACACGTGGCTCTATGTATACACCGGTACCTGTTCCACATTTTGGGGGCTACTACCTATGTGGTACTCTGGGGATACTATTGTTTTGTAAAAGTGGATGACTATGCTTTATTTGGCTTATAGCTTTACAGCATGGGTTTGACACCAGGTATCTGTCTGTATGATACCCTTTTGGAGGATGTGTGTGTGTGTCATCTGGAGAATGCATTATAGCCCACAGTAGGCATTGTCAAACGTGGCCAGACATATCCCTACTGTGTTTGCTTGTACCTAAGAAAGCTATATGCCAAACAGGAGTGGTCCCAGGACTGAGTGCAGGTGAATATCACTTGTTACTGGCATAGAATAGTACTTGAAGGCTGCAAATGTTACTGTGTGTCCTACATCTGTGTGTCAGCTGTCAAGCTATCATCTAACAATTGTTTATAGGCAGGCTGTTGAGGTTATGTATACTACCAGAATGCAAACCAATGACAGATAATAACAACAGTATCACCCACAGCACAGTGTCAAACTGTGTCATGCACACACGTGTACTCATGTTCCAAAATGTGTGTAGTACAATGCATACTGGCCACCATTAGAAACTATGGAGTGTTAACACTGTCTAATACAGGGCATGTCACCCTGCCCATGTGTCCAATATGCACGTACATGCCGACAGTGCACCTCAACCATGTTCACAAATGTACACCTGCAAATCTGTGCTGCACACATCTCACACTTACTGTCCACTCTATAACACATGCTGACAAAACTACACACATCAGCCAAGTGGCACATGGGCAGACAATACACAATTGGAATAAACACTGGTGTAAACAATACTACATTGATAACTATAGCTTTAATGCATCATGCCTGCTCAGCTACACCTTCAAGGATATCATTACACTTTACTGCTGACAACATGCTACACATTAAAACATTGCTATACTGTAATAAAGTCACCCTGTGCATCAGCACCATGTTAGCCTGCTCCTGCATCAATGTTACAGATGACAGGAGATGGCACAGGTTTCATCATATGCACAGGGTGTGTTGTTGGTTTGCCAGAGGCCTACATTGAGCCATACAATCGACATGTGTGTGTGAGTGTGTGTGTGTGTGAGGGCCAAGAGTATTGTTATGGGCCAAAGTGGATGTAATGTGTGCGGGTATGTGTTTGCCCTAGGTGTCTGGTTTATGTGTGTGTGTCTGCATGCAGACAGTTCCACCATGTGGCTGCCATATACAAGGATTTGTGGGACAGCTACAGACTGTACTTGGCAGGCTTTACAGATCACCATCTCTGGCCATGGATATGGGACCTGTGCCTGGCAGGGGTGCTACAGACAGTATCAGGTACTAATCCAGGCTGGGGTACTATCCTCAGAGGTTGACATATGTCCACTGGATACAGGTCCCTGCTGGGACTGGCCAGAGCCACGTGCATGTGGTCTCAAGGATGGTCTATGGACACCCCCCCCAACAGTGCTGGGGCTGGTACTGGCACTATGGGAGCGGCTATGACTTGATGGATGTCCACGGCGACTGCCAGCTGATGATGTTGCTGGCATACGCCCACATCGACGTCTCAACCATCCCGCACTGTCCTGACACATGGACATGACATTGTGGAGGGCATCTAATGTCTCACCCCGACGTCTATCAATGACCTCACTGTAATTACATATGGCACCTGCTAGGTCATGGACACTGTCATTTACAGAGGTGTTATGAGCCCTCTGTGCCCTTAGTCCCTGTCTGGTGTACCGCTCCATATGTGCCTGTGCCTCCATGACAGCCTGGAACATGCGTGTGGTTGTAAGAGTTGTGGCACGTCTGCCAGGGGCATGATGACCAGCAGTGCTCTGACGAGAACCCCTGGGCATCTGCCTATGTGGTACCATTCCATACATCTGGCTATGGCTGCTGCGTCCTGATGCATGTGCCATAGATACCACACTGTCCTGGCCAGTGCTGACTGTACACTGTCCCTCTGCTAAGGGCATTGGTGATGATGGATGTACAGGCAGTATGACTGTGTGCATGGATGGGGAGGAGACTTGTGTACTGTCAATTGGTGGCCCAACAACAGACCCTGACAAACCTGCCTGTGCCTCAACACACCTTTCTTCATTATCACTATCTGTGTCAGTGACATCAGGTTCCCTGCTGCACTGAACCAGCCCCACCTCAGCACCTGTGAGAGGAAAACAGGAAACACACTTTAAGACCTGTACATGATGTCAGACCACATGCACATGCACACATGCATGCGCACACACGCACACATGCACATGCACATATGCATGTGCACGTGCACACATGTGCACGCACACATACACATGCACATGCACACATGCACATGCACACATGCACATGCACACATTCACACATGCACACAAACAAATACACTCCTCACTAAAGCAGACAGACACACACACACATGCACACACACACACACACACACACACACACACACACACACACACACACACACACACACACACACACCACCAGCAATCTCAGAACATACTCAATAGCAGTTGATGGTGGGGTACAGTATCACAAGCAAAACAGTCATATCACACGTCAGCATGCAGGACATGTGTTGCTCAACAGCATGCAGTGCAAGTGTAGACAGTCCTTGTTACTAATAGTATACATGGCTTTGATGCATGTGTTTTGTTGTTCAGTGATTGGCCTCCCCCTGGAATGCAATGCATACATGGACACAACATTGCTGTGCAAGAATTCAAAACTCTGTAATGTACTGTGCACCATCACTCACAGGTCTAAATACCATGGCTGGATGTGTATCTGTGTGTCACATAGATATCCAAATCTGATTAGAGCCTCTGTGTCTAGCAAATAATTGTGGACACAGTTTTAGCTCATGCATGATGTGTATACACACAAGATCAGTGGTGCATATATAACTGATGGAATACCATTGGTCCACATACCCAATGTACAGTAGTTATGGTGAGTGTAGATCATATTGTGGACATGCCAGTGTCATCCATGACATGGCATGCTAAATGCTAAAACACAACTGCAAATTTAAACATCACATATACCCAATGTGTGTCATATGACCTAGCCACTCAATAGCATCACAAGACATATATGTGTCAGTTGTGCAAATGGTGATTGGTATGCATATTGTTTACAGGTGCATATGTTTGCACACACACAACATTGAGGTGTATAGCAATGAAAGCTATGTGTAGTACTGTGGTTACAATAACTGGATGGGGTGCAGTACCATAAGACATCATCATGAAGCATCATGTGGTCACTCAAGGCTACAAATGTGTCCCAAACCAGCACCTATCCTGCTCTACCAGAACTGCACTACCATGGCTACATTCACCATTTCACAGCCAGTTGTTACATGGGTTTGTAAGGAGGCCAATAAGGAGCATTCCCTAACATGAATGTGTTGTGTGTTGCAGAGTGTTTCACTGCCCCATGATAGGCCTCTACCCCTCAGGTATATTATGTGTGCTGTGTGGATGACATTTGGGATACTAGAGTGTGACTTTACAGAGGGTTTGTGAATCCTTCATGTGTAGCATGTTAACATGTCCTGTGTATGACATAGTTGTGTATGTCAAGTGCATGTTGTGTATCGACTCTGCCTATCCAATGGTCACTACAGTGTAGCCACATTTGTTTGAGATGGTCTGTGTATTGCATGTGTTTGAGGCAGCTAATCACATTAGTGAGATGTGCGTGGTCTCACAGCAAACATGCACAGCATGCATTATGGGTAGGTGTGTTACATGTGCACATGGCCTACACCTTAACTATGGCTTTTACTTTTTATTTGCAATAATAAATGTAGAACGCACTCACCAGCATCTGTCCACTGCCTTGCTGTCACACCAGAGGGACCTACATAGATATGAGACAGTTTGTCAGTGGTGACAACTGTGGCATTGCTACTGTAGGTTTGTAATCTTACAGTAGAACAGTTGACATTCACAGGCCTACAGATTATGTTCCAAATGATCAGTATTGCACAACAACAGGCTCCAAATCTTCTAACTACACATTACACATCTCACATATACATGATCTACCAATAGAGGTAATAGTAGTCTACAGATATGCCATGTTACATGTATGTTCCATATGTTCTTGCTGGGTGGCTCCAACCTCAATCGTGGTAAATGTCTGCTGCTGTTGTTGTTGGGCAGTTGCCATCAGGCTCAAGATCAGCTCCTCCACTCTGGTGAGGGGGGGGTGGATGTTAACCCCACCACCTGTTGCAAGCTGTTGTCTCTGTACATCAGAAGCATGCTGACGGACATGTCTAAGTAGAACACTGCAGTGGTGGCGTACCTGCTCATATGTCCGGTTATGCAGGCCTACCTCGTTAAGCCTCCGGACAACATCTTGCCACATTGCAGTACGCTCCTGCTGGTCTTGGCTGGTTCTGGAGAATAGTAGGCTGTAGTGCTGAATCATACAGCTAGCAAGAATCTCATCTTCAGCACTACTGTAGCTAGGATTTCTATGGTGTGCCATGATCCCTGGAAGACATAAAGAAAAGATATGTATGAGCAAGTTATATGGCACATTTAACATTATACAGTACAGATATCACTGAACTGCCATACATAGCAACCTATTAGCTGACTGAGATTAAACACTTTCACTACCACTTATCAGTGCTCACCCCACAACTGCTTGAAAGTGCCTGTCACACTCTATATAATTAACCATGTTCTGCGCAGCAACAAAATAAAATCACTATATAAGACTATACAAGAGTACCTGGCACACTGTATGCAACACAATGCACCAACTAGCCACAGCAGATATAGATCAAGCCAATGCATAAAGAAATATGTCATCCATCGCAATGTTTGTAAGGTCCAGTTACAGTATCACCATTATACCACACAACTTGTTGATGGCAAACCCGTGACCAAAGTATGTGCACAATTGTGAATATAGGTGCCATACTGCTGTAGTAAACTATAAATGTTGCTAGATACACAGTTATATGTTGTAACACACATATGACAGAGGACATGTAACAGGCATACCCACACACACATCAGTCATAATTACAAGACACAAAGGTATGGCAACGCAGATAAGCTTTACGTGTGTACCATACAGTACTGTGTGTTAGTACTTACAAAACCTTAAGGTTGAGGAATGTAATCTGTGATGACTACAGGGACCACACAAAACAATGGTTCCAAGCAATGTGGACATACACCATAGTTTGGTGTTTAGGCCCAGAGCTTGAAGTAGTACTACAGTACATACAGGATTTGGATTCAACATCGGTACCAATCAATAAGCATGCATGTAGTGCTTTAGCCTCCAATGACACACCCCAATTAACACCAAGGGACTACATCAGACTGTATGCCATAGTGCTTTATCTGCCTAGCAAAAGCATACACAGCTTTTGCTGGGATCAAAGCAAGGACCCATAACACCATGACAGAAACAGTTTCCCACTAAGCTATCCCACAAATACACATCTTTGACATATTCACCAACACATTGACCATCACACTCAGTCAGCTTCACATAGAATGTATTGCAACAAGTAGATGTGGGTGTGTATGAGTATATATGACTCTGTGTGTGTGTGTGTGTGTGTGTGTGTGTATGTGTGTGTGTATATATATATATATATATATATATATATATATATATATATATATATATACATACATATACACATCCATTGGTGTACATATACATATACATATAGGCACATATACAGTCAACCTTTCATGGAGGGAATATCAATTATACAAAGGATGTGAGGTATACAGTAATGTAATAATATCGCACAGTCTTGTCAGAAATGCATTGAAAGTGTTCACAGCCCAGGTAGCTTTAGCAGGCCTCACTGGCTGCAACATTGCAAACTGAACAAAACACCCACAGTGTTTAACCACCACATGTCATCTACCAGCACTGTATGCTGTCTTGTTTGTCACACACTAAAACCTACATACAAATATGCACATAACAACCTTCACCAACCTATATATGTCGACCCTTCACAAACAGTTGCAATATGTCCCTTGTTCTATGCACATATACAGATGTTAATATATATGACACATATATATCTCTCCGTATGTGTGTGCCATACACGCACAAGGTCCACACTGTTGTAAGTCCCTGGACCTCACAGCTGAACTGTTGGGCCTTGCTGCAACATGAACAGGTGTCACATGTGAACTCACAGTAACATTAGATGGGGTATATATATCTCCAAATGCTAGATTAGCATACTAGGCTGGTACAGCAGTTGCCAACGCTAAGCTACACTTTAATATGACTATCATGCATGTGTTACTCTGTCACACCCATGATTATATAAATGTTTGGGCTAATCCCCCAAACAGCCATTGGCCACACTACTGTACAGAACACAGATAACATGGATCAGATGTTTGACATTTAATGCTGAGCTACACGTTTCACAGTTATGTCCCACTGCCCACAGGTACATACTGAATTGTCCATGGCAGTAGTTAAGCAGGACATCTGTGCATAGATACGTACTGCTGCCACATATAAATGGTTTACATTATGTAGAGTACTCTTCAAAAACATCTACTACATGCCAATAAATACATATCTGTTACATACCTTTCTTTTGTATGAGTTGGTATTATTTCATTTTATTTTTCCTTTTGCTTTTCACTGTCTCTCTCTGTCTCTCTCTCTCTGTCATTCTCTGTAATAGAGTGACTGAGTTTGTTGGCAGCAATTACAGCCTGCTTTTATAGGTATTTGCACATGTGCATGTGATGGCCTCTGCACCAATTGGTGGCCACCATTTGCTAATTGCATGCAGCCTGCTGTGTGGTAATTGCAGTAATCACTGCCATAGCAAGCCAATGCTATAAATTGCTAACTCAGGTAGGCATGGCCCTTTCAGCTTTCCAAGATGGGGATCATGCTTGTTTGCTGTGGACATCGTTGTTTATGTCAGAAGGTTGGTATAGTTCTTATATCTGAAGCCAGGGGTTTAGCCAGTGATTTAAATGTTGTACTCAGACCTGAATGTTGCTGCTTCCAGTACACACTTGTCAGTGTAGAATTGTACTCATCCCTCAAAATGCTAACCCAAGATACATGGGAGTATGTACTTTCTTTTCTAATTGTACAATTAACTGCCATACAGAACTAGTTATTAAGATGTATTCCTTTGGCACATGAACAGTTTGTGAACTGCTATACTGTGAATATTAATTTACTCACTTCTGAACAGTTTGTGCTTTTTTAGCATTGACATTAGCACAGGCTGCTCAAGAAAACTGGACAAATTTCAGTACTGAGTATGCCTACCTATATCCTTGGTAGACCCTGAACACACAGATATATTCTACATTTGGGTAGGGGTGCAGAAGTACAGAGAGCATTATGTATTATTGTGTGAATTTTATCTTGCTGGACTTAAAGGGTTGCTGTGTACCTGTTAGTTTATAAAGGCAAGTGGTCTGTCTGCGTAGCTCCCAACTGTGGACCTATCCACATGGTAGTCAGAGGTTAGTCTGTTATTCTTTGTCTGTGCATCACACCGGTCTTTTCAGCACTGGAACAATGGCATTGTTACAGTTGGTTGCTACCAGTACATGGCTACATCCTTTGGTATTTCAGTGTTTTACTCCTACATAAGGGTATGCTTCTGCAACTCCTTCCAAAGCTATTTGCACAGTGTGTAACAGCAGAAAAGCTGATATGCCTGTGTGTTTCTGCCTCTGCCAGGCCTCTCAAACACTCAGGGAAAAGTAGGGAAAAGTGAGGTACACCTTTAAAATATTAGCGCCATTAAGTTGAGACTTTGAGAGAACCAGAGCATATGGATTAATACACCTTTCCTGAAGTACAGCAGTGTCTAACTCTTACTTATTGTCATTATTCATTAAGTGTAATTCACTACCTTTCTGGCCAACTTCAATACTTTTCAGAGGGATTAAGAGGGACACAGCTAAAATTTGTTTCAAATCAGGAACATCCCTGAAAATTAGGCACAGTTGGAAGGTATGGCCTCTGCCCTAATCAGATATGCCAGTGTTTGTCCTGCTATGATACTGTGGGGGGTTGTAAAGTGCTGCTGTAACATTATTTCCTGCTATAATGGCTGCTTCTCTTATCACAGTCATGTAATGCAATTCCACAACAACTGCTGGTAAAGATCCACAGAACAAGTTGTGTGTTATGGCATTCCTATTTTTCCTTTACATTCAGTCATTCTGATGCATGATTTATTTATTTCAGCACCAACTTGTTGCATATCTATCGTGGTTTAGTGGTATTTCATGCAGTGCAGTGTGTACAAGGTCTCAGGTTTGAGACTGACAGAGGTGTTTTATTTTTGCTGCTGAGCAGAACAAGGGCCCTCACATACAGAGTGACTAAGGCACTTTTAAGCAGTTGTGAGTGGGTTTGCGTGAGTTTGCGTAATGCTTAGCAATGCTTAGCTAAGCGAAAACAAGCGCACACTCGTGCAAACCCGCTAACTACTGCTTAAAAGTGCTTACTCCCGCTAACCCCCGCGCTCATTTCTTTGAAAGAAAAGAAAATGGGGAGATAGGAAAGTAGTGAAAAAGGGACACAAAGAGGGAAAGACAGTAGGGAAAATAGCTCAGGATGTTCAGGACAGGTGTAGGGAAGGTCCATAGTTGCCCATTTCTTTAACAGCAACAACTGTGCATATGTAATAAATTTGGAGGGAAATATGAAACCTTCCACCCCTGAGAGAGGGGTGAGGACAACAAAGTATGTTGTACTGCCAATTAAATTAGATTTTATGTGTCCAGCGGACATGTGTGCAAAATGGGCAGCTATGTATGGGGTGCATTTTTTTTTGGGAGCAGATTACCCCCTTTTTTTCAGGTGAGAGTGAAATGTGGGGTAGGGAAAGTAGGTATATTTGGGGAGGTAGGTTGGGGACTTAAACAGATAAGACAAACAAGATGCATACAGGAGTGGAATATGACACATGTGGTGGGTGAACACCATTGATGGGGAAGGATGTTTGGAAATCGCAAGCCTATGAGCCCACAGATGGCAACAGTGGAACTGAGATCACCACCCATGGGCAGTCAACACTGCACCATCACAGCCCAGAGGGTGGCTGTGCTGGGGGCTGCATAGGAGGGGCAGGCTCACCCATGAGTCGCGCCACTCGTGCCTCAAGCTGCCATAGAGGATCAGCGACAGAATGCTCGATCTCTCTACGCACCACAGCCCAGACTGTTCGGAGGGTGATAGGTGTCCCTCCGCCCATGCTTGTACGGGGGGACAAGCTGCAGCGCTTCCACCCGAAGGTGGCACAGGGCCAATGGAGGAGGAGGTCCCAGGCTGGGCACCTGACCTGCTGGTGCCAGGTGCCATCGCCAGCTGAGGTGGGACAGGTGGGTCCGCTGGGACCAGCCTTCCCATACGTTCTATGTTTTGGAGGATTTAATGAAAATATGGGTTAGTTACAGTCAACAGCATTCTGAATTAGTTATAACAGCATGCAGAAGTATTCCCATTAACCCAACACACCAGAGTTCCAACAGCTGAACAGCAAGCATAACACATGCATATATAGAACAACAGAGGACATTACAACAGCATGCAGGTTTAATTGATGGCAACAAGCCACCAATATTGTGGTATTTGAACAGGGCACATGCATTGAAATAAAGGCAGATATTTATAAATCAATAGGACATATGTCCCAACAAATGTTTTGAGATTAGACCCATTGAGGTGTGGAATTGCATTTTTTATGCACATACAGTAGGGTGGAAAAAGATAGCTCCATTAACAACTTATATATCCTTCTAGTTTACACTACATTCCTATTAACTGCAGTTATATGTCCCCTACATGTATTATTATACTACCCAATTGTCCTTAAATTGTGAAATGGGTTTTGCTAGATCTTTACATACATGAGCTGTATCTGATATACAAACTGTCCGGGATGCAGATGTTACTGCTACATATTTTGTGAGTTGCTCAGACACACTACTGCTGAGATGGTACACTGACAGCTCTACTTTCCCCTAATTATCTAGATATGTTCAGGGGAAAGTATCAGTTATATGTTAACAGCTCCCTACATTTCTGGCAACACACTGACATTTCTGGGGAACACAATACCAAGCTACTCATGTGCCAGATTAACCTGTACATGCTGTGCATGAACCAACAGTTGAGGACTTTAAATATGCTTAAAAGCTACTGGCACTCCCTTCATCCACTTTATATGGGCCTATCCAAGTGTGGGTTAACAGTGCTTAATACAACAGTACTATTTCTATAATGCAAGAGTACAACAACATATCAAAGAAAATGACACAGACACACTCCAGTAATTATACCTTTATTAAAGACTTAAAACACTTTTCTAGAGGTTCACTCATTTATTTTATATAACAGTACATGCAGAATAATTACTAACCTGCCTGGTGGTGCAGCCTTAGCAGCCTATCTGCATAGGTTTGCTGGTTCGCAGCGTGGACACCTGCAGCTGTGAAGTAAATGAAGTGATATTGAGACATACCTATCCATAGTATAGACTAGAATAGCAATTCTTACATACTTAATTCCATGGTTACTTACTCAGTAGTGGGGCATTTTCCATCCCACGGGCCTCCTGGATCCACTGGCCCAGTTGATCCTCCATGCATCTCTTCAAGTCTGCGTGGTGGTGTCTGACCTGCTCACCTGTCTGAGGGATGCCTGTGGCACTGGTGAGTTCATGAGCTAGATGGTTCCAGGCTTCCGCTTTGTATTGGGTGGCCTGGTTCTGGCCCTGCAGGAGTCTATCCTCATGATTATGGACAAGGAGCCAAACCATTACTTTTGACTCCTCAATGCCCCAACGTTGCACTCAAAATTGAGAGCCCTCTCCAGCACCAGCCATGCTGCTTGCAGATGGGAGCTACAACCAGTTATGGCAAGTATTCCTGCCTATGGAGCTTAAATATGCCTCATTTCCCACACTTATTTGTGACTGGTCAGTTTTGAAAAAACTCAGCTGAAGGCACACCTGCTTAGCAATGGGTAAACTTCCATTGATATGTATGTGTGTGTTGAAAGTGCATGGTTGTGAAATGCTATCATGGCTTAGTGGTTCAGTACTGTGAATATGGTGCATGGTATCCCCAGTTTGATCCCTATCATTGCTTTTTATTTTACTACTGGCCAGACCGGCTAGGAGGTGTGGCTGTGTTTAGCTGACTTTGCTCAACTTTGCCCAATGCTGCCCTACGTTGCTCTACGTTGCTCTATGGTGCTCTACATTGCTCGACATTGCCCAACGTTGCGTTGGTTAGTGCGATACACAGCTACGCGCAAACATGTTCTGTTTGCGCTAGTTTGTGGGATGCGCAGCTCCACGCAAAGCTATTGCGCTAGTTAATGCAGTGCTCGGCTATGAGCAATTACATTTAAATATGTTTAATACTGGTAAACTTTGCTTAGTAGTGCTTCACATTGCTTAAGATACATTACTCATGCATCCATCAGTATGCATAACCATTTCACCTTCATATATATATATATATATATATATATATATATATATATATATATATATATATAATTTGTTCACTACTACATAGGCCATTTCAATGCTTTTTACAAAAATTTAAATAATAAATGTCAGGAATTATTTTTATATACAGATTTCCAACAGAAAATAGAGGGGGGAGTGGTGGGACTCGAACCTGGAATGCTTTTGCTTTGGGCAAAGGCTCTACCACTACGCTATTGCTATTTCTCTTAATTTGCATATAAGTTTCTTATTATCCTCTTTGGTGTCTAAACTGCTAACTGTAGCTAAGCAATGGGCAAACCCACGCAAACACGTGCAAATATGGGCAGCTGTATCGGAAATAATAAAAAAAAAATATTTACATTTTTAATTGTACAGGGGTTTAGAATGTGGGGGAGTGTAGTGTTGGGTATGTACACATTTGAGCAGACTCGCTCATGTAAGTAGATATTTCCCGAGTGTCAGACTTGCAGGGGCATGGATTTTTGGACTGCTCGGCAGTCTGACATACCCCCTTCACTCGTGCATGCTCCATGTTAGCCTTAGAGTTGAGACAGCACGCCCTCATTAATATGCATTGCGCGCTGCCATCTTACTCTTTGACTGGCTCTTCCATATAAGACTAATCTAGTCTTACATGGAGGATTAGTGAATCCTGGGGAAAGTCAACATCACAACAAGCAATTCACAACAAACAACTCATCTACACTTAGAGATCTTTCCAAGCCATCAATGTGTGCAACCTTATGGTCTTGACAAACTCAAAATCTCAGATTTATACAAACGACCAGCCATGCATTCTATATACCTACAATTAACAGCAGCATAGTTTCTTATTTGATATAACCTTGTTCCCATTTTTCTTTTTTTCAAAACACATTGCAAAGATCTATTTTTCCCAAAAGATGACCTCACACTATTTCATCATCATGATGTTACATAAAAAACTCCCACATGTAAGTATGGAAACAAAGGAAAACAAAATGAAATGAAACTTTAGCTATGTGATCCTTGTAACATTCAAGAAAAAAAAATGTTTTATATATAATTTGCCTGTTTGACATTCAGTGGTTGTGAAAACAAATGTTCTTCATATATGCATAATAATGGACATATAAAAATACCATTAATACAAATTTACTTAAACTTTTAATTACGAAACAAGGTTTCCACTAGTCGATTTTTTACATTCCATTGATGTATAATTCCATTCCAAAGCACAGCATTTTTCAATTATCTTTGCTAGCATCTTTTTATGGAAGCATTAATGTTTAAAATGATCATTGTTGACAGTAGCTTTAGCTATGTGGGCTTCCTCCCCAGCATCAGCCAGCATTCAATAACTTTGAGTGCCTTCCAGGTTTTCCTCCTGCCAGGAAAAGCACACTAGGAGTATCAAAAGACTCAAACATTTTTTTGTCACTGAAATGAGTGCTTCTTGACAGTCCACCTGTTAAGTGGCTATAATCCTTAAATTGGACAGATAAGTCCCTACTGGGGAAAGCCTTTGTTTCAAGTTCAAACTTTATGTGAGAAATTACTATTTATTTTTCAAGAACTTTGTGTTTTTTTTGTGTGTGTGTGTGTGTGTGTGTGTGTGTGTGTGTGTGTGTGTGTGTGTGTGTGTGTGTGTGTGTGTGTGTGCGCTCACTTGTGTGCTTATTTATTTCTTATGTGTTTGGTATGCTTAAGTGAACAAGTGATTTTTTTTTTTTTGAGGGAAAGGTTTTATTTCTAACTAAAATCTATATTATATTTAGAGTTTAAAGTAATAGGGAAAACATAGTGTGCTGTGTGTGTGGGGGGGGTGTTGCTGTCAGTATGATACTTATCTCAGATCCTCAAGTTCTTTCCCTTATATACTTATCAGCAGATCAAAGTAACAGCACCTGCTTTCACATCTTCCTTCTCTGATTACCTATGGAGCAGCAACTGAACCCCTCAGCATTACCTTCCCTAACACATACACAAGAAGAAGAGATTGTCTAAGCTGTCTTGCACATATTTCCCGCTACCTCTCTGACTCAGCCAAAGATGGATGAGTTTTCTGTTGCTGACAGTTGCTCCTGGGAATTCTTGTCTTTCTTATCTGGTTTTCTTGGTAAAGAATTTGTAGCCATCAAAGATCAGGGGACATCCATATCCTCTTCAATTGTAGTGAATCCCAGTGCAGGCCAGTGAGAACCATCTTTGTCACTGACTGTAGAAGGGAGTAAGTGAAGGGTTTTAACATGGCAGCGAGGTGAATGTGGAAGCTGGCACCAAGCTGCCCAATGGAAATACTGCTTAGTAAGCAAAACTGCCACACTGTCTCTATCACTATACATAGAAATGATCTACTGTTTTTTGTTAAGGAACTGATGGCTGCCTTTTTTAATACTGAGTTAGTCCTCAGACAGGAAGAAAAAAATAATTATTTCTCAATCTGACAGAATTTTCCTGTCAGAAAGTCACCGACAAGGAGTGTACTTCTATGGATTCTATACAGTTTCAGCTTTTGGATTATAAAGAAATCATTCTTACAGACATCCTTGATGAAAATCTGCTTTTCAAAAATTTTATTAAATGTGAGTGAGGTTTTTCAATAGGAATAGAGTGAAACCACTAAGACTTAGAACATTTATTATGATTTAATACAATTAAAGATGCCTAAAGCAATGCCCATTCCTTTTGTTTTGCCTGCTTTACAGATTGTTTTTCTTACTGCAGGCAGTTCACTGGACAGACAACCTTAAGTTGACTGCTAAAGGGTTTGGTAGATTATAAAACATACACAAGTCATATAAGTACCTCTTTTCTAATCCCAGGGCAGACCTAGCAGACTCTCTCTCTCTCTCTCTCTCTCTCTCTCTACCAAACAAATTACTGCTTCCAATCTCATTATCTCAGATAAAAAAATGTAAAGGCAATGTATATGTATGGGCAGTGCAGTAGTGCAGTGGTTAACATTGTTGCCTCACAGCAAAAGGTTCTGTTCTCTGGCTTGATTCTTGGCTGGGGTGCCTTCTGTTTGGAGTCTGCATGTCCTCCCTGTATTTGTGTGGGTTTCCTCCTACATTGCAAAGACATGTACCTAAAGCATTTCTCCCCAGGCCTCTGTTGAAAAAAGGCTCTGTTCTAGTCAGACTTTTCCAGTTAACAAATGTTAAATAAATAAAAATAAATGTTGCGGATAAAGACATATACATCAAGTACTTTAACTCTTCAGGATTTAAAATTGTCAAGTCCATATGTTAAAGAATTTCATTTTGTCTTTTGAGAATATACAGAAATTATTAGCTAACCTTCTATCTTCTGAGGTCAAAACTCTCTAAACGCTTCTGCAGGAGAAGTTTTACAGGTTGCTAACCACATTCTGTAGTACATTATGATGCTTCTGACTCTTCTTCCAAAGTGGTCATTTCTAGATCACTTTTAAGGAGACTTGCATTGATTCAGTCATGAAACCTTGCTGAGGAAGTAAAGTCTGAGATTTTGAACTTGCCTTTAGATAAAGATTCTTTTTCTCCTCCTTCTGCAGCTGAGATACTTAAGTGTGGGGAGAAGGAGAAACTGATACAAGGAGTGATACAACTTTTATCAACTCAATTTTATCCCCCATGGACCCCCATTCCCAACAAACAATTTACACAAGGAGCCAATACTTGTTGGAGGAGAGATCAATGGAAATTAACCTATGGTAAATGAAAAGCCTCAAAAAATCAAGGACAACCTTCATAGTCACCTTGACTACCCACCCATTCTGGCCCCCTTACCACAATTTAATAATCTCGTCATCTTTTGTTCCCCACTGCAGGTCTGGCACAGCATAGGTTCTGGTTGATTTAAAATCCTATGTCAGAAAATTGAATCTGAAGTTCTCTTCCATGGCAAATCTGATACCACTGTGAAAAAACTATTGAAGAAATTGTGACACCCCTGCACTGGCCCAGTAATCAAGGAGCATCAGTCCTCAACACTGGCAGCAGTAAAGGATGTACATAATGGGAGGATGACAAGTACACACTAAGTAAAGCACAATTTCTCTTAAGAGCACATAGAGATCACAGTCAGTCTGGGAGCTGGTTGCTCTCTCTCTCTTTCTCCTGATACCCAATTAGACTCCCCACTGGCACAGCTATAGAGTTGAGTTCTTAGCCAGGGCTCCAAGCCAAGTCCTCCCAACACACTCTCTGTCCAACCAGTGCTTCATGTCCCTGCCCAAGTAGATGACACTTTCACACACACACACACACACACACACACACACACACACACACACACACACACACACACACACACACACACACACACATATTTTGAGATTTGACTTATACAAAACACAGAGCTGGGAAAGGCCGGCACAGGTTTGCTAGCTATGCCTCTTCTGGCCAGACCACACAGTCATTACCACTGCCACCAGAACCCGTTATCAGCTACTTTAAGGTCCTTCTGAAAGGGTGACCAGTCCTACTGCGTAATGTTACTATTATCCAAATGTGACCAAGACCAAGGCTATTTAGGAGTGGCCTGTAAAGTGTCACCAAATACATATGCAAGTACTCTAGGAGCTTAAATACGTCTCACAAATATCAGTCATAAAGATAGGTTTAAATATATTTAATAATAAATAATAAAAGAACAAGACAATACTCAATCAACACAGTAACTACAGAGTTCAAAATCACAAGAGATATTTTAAAACAACATGGCAGGAAAATCCCAAATCAATACAGAAAACATTGAAACTAATCTTTACTATATTCCTATCTATATCTAAAAGAAATTACTGTACCCTAGTTACTTACTATTAGCAAGACAAATACAGATGAGTGGATGTTTCTAGGTCCAAGACAAGATACAAAATGCACAAGCTCTCTCTGACAGAGTTCTTAAATTACTATCAAACATTACTGCTGGATCAGCTTGGATGACATAACTCTTTTTCACCTGCCTTCAGTTCCCAGTGTAACAGAAACAGAATTTTAACTTTTCTGTGTGAGAAATACATATCTCTCAGATGTTTGCTCAGAACTGTGTAGCTGCTAGGGAGTCGTAAAGCAAACAAACACTTTACATTTTGAACCTAGTAATTACTTTTCTTTTCAGACAATAGAAAAAACCTCTAGCTCTAGACATTGTGTCTGTTTCACTGAAACTGAAAGTTAACAGAATCATTAAATAATTTCAACTTATTTTCTTGAAGTTTTGTAAGTTAACTCTGTGTGTTCCAGCTTCTACTATTAAAACATACATTTGCACAGGTATATAGTTTATATAGATTTCTGTTCTTTTCCAGTAGAGTACACTGTGTAGACATCTTTGAAGCTCAGTACTGTACAAACCCTGTTCAACACACACTTCTGCACCAGTAGTTTAATATACATATACCATATAGTTATCTTACATTTGTAGGACAAGCATATGAATCATATTCATATTCACAAATGACATAGAATTATTTACAAAATTCCAGATAGCTGGGCTGGCAGTGTCACAGAAATAATAAAAAGACACATTAATTACTGCCCTCCAGTACAGCAAACATTAGCAGCTTTTGAAGCCAAATGTGAACTGGACATCAGGAAAGTACTAGAAAAACCAGCAGGGAGAAAGTTCTACAACCTTAACAAAGGTGAGAAAAAAAAAACATTATTAGAGCTAGGCAGAGAAAAAGTCTTGATGGGTTATGAAGGCTGACGGGGGGGTATTGTTGTTACTGACATCAGCAGCTATAACCAGAGGGCTGAAAAATTGTTGTGTGACAAAAACTATTATGAATCTTTAACTTTAGAAGAGATTAAGGCATCATACAACTGGTACACAGCCTTGACTGCACTTTATGATGATGGTTTGTTAACAGATAATGTGTTTGACTATCTACACACACCTTCCCCCACTTGCCTAAATTTTTGGAATCCCTAAGCTAAATACAAATAGAGAAAACACTCCTTACAGGCCAGTGGCTGAAAGTGGGGGGGAGGTGTCCCTGACCAAAGCTACTGCCATCTACCTAGATTTTTTTGTCACAACCTCTGGCTGAAAAGAAAATCTCACACATAAGCGACTCTAATGATTTTTTAAGGAAAATAAAAAATGGTACAGTTGATGCTGGCAGTAATTTATTAATAATAGATGTCACATTATAATATACTGTACTTCCTCATAATTATTGTATTGAAACCGCAATTAATTCTTATAGGAAAAACAATGGCACACTAGCACCACATGACAAAAACAGGTAAACTTTTAGATATGGTGCTTAGCTACAGTTTCTTTACATTTAATGGAAATTAATATAAACAAAAGACGGCTATAGCCATGGGGGCAGCTATGGCCCCTAGCCTAACCAACATACCCTAGGCAAGTAGGAGGAGGATTATGCTTATAACAACAGAGAATACATGCACCATATCACAGTTTATCTACATTTTATTGATGGCATTTTTATTGTGTAGAAAGGAGACAGTGCTAAACTATAAGACTTAGCTATCTGAATAAAACCACCAGCTTCCTGCATTTCACTTCTTCCCACAGCCTCATCTCTGTAGTCTTCTTAGATATGCAGATTACTAAAGACTTGGACCAAGGTAAAACTGGCACAGTTTTTTACAGAAAACTTACCAGAGTAAACCTCCTACTACATAATAAGAGTCTCCATCCTACCAGGATGAAATATAATGTGGTTAAGTCCCAGGGCTACAGGCTGGCTAGGATCACCACAAAAATGGAACCTTTTCTTAAAAACCTAAATGAACTTGAAAATGATTTTTTGGTGAGGGGATACAAAAGCAATATACTACAAAGCATTTTGGAACCTATCTGGTCTATCTTTCATTGCTCTCTTCTTAGATGGAAGGAACATTTGAATATGGTTTATTAGCTAGTATTGTAATGGTCTGAGATAAAGTGAAAGAGGCTGAGATGTTGAACTCAGAGATGCAGAGAGAAGTTTGGGTATCGCTGTAAACAATGATTTAATTGACATTATCAGGGAGATGTTTGTGTAAGTCACTGAAAAAGATTTAATCAGTATTAACTGTAAGATGCTGAGGTTTTTGTGGCTGGAGGATAACTCTTCAACTATAGTTACATCAAGTGAAAGTCCTTATCAATAAAAAATACAGTAAACCCTAAGTTAAAATGTAAATGGATCTATACTTTTATATACAACAATTCTACCCAAAATTTCAGTGGTGATATTCACCCCAGTCCTTGTCCCCACTAAACATCAACTCAACCAACACCAGTACAAATGCTTTTAGATATACTTCCTTATATTCCTCTGAATCCAAAACCCTGTTTCTAAATATGAAAGTTAGAAGTATGTAAAATAAAATCCTAGACATCCATGTACATATAGCTACTCACTGCCCTGATATGTTAGTTACTACTGAAAACTGGTTAAATAAGGAGATAATGAAGTCATCCATCCTGGATTTAATATACTCAAGCTCCACTGGGAAATAAACATGCTGGTAACATTGCCATAGACTACAAAAACATGTTAGGAATAACTCTGCTTATTATACAGATCCCAAACTTTAAAAATGTGGAACTCATGATATCAATTCTTAGAATCAACAATAGAAAGTCTCACTGTATTTCAGCTTTTTATATTCTACCGTCTAACAATATTTCAACAGCAGAAAATATCATCTACTGTATATCTTACCATATTAAACAAGAAAGTATTATACTAGGTGAGTGACCTCACCATAAAGTAGCAGTGAATCAACAATGTCACTCTCTCTGAAGTGATTAATTTATATGGCTTTACACAGCCATTAGAATCATTAAAAAGTCTAACAGACAGGTCCTTATTAGTGAACCAAATACAATTTAGACATATGGATGTCTGACAGACACAGTAAATGACTATCTTTCAGCCTATGCAGTCAGAAACTACACGACCAGGTCCATAAACATAATTCATAACCAACTACATGTTACAACATTTAGCAGACACCTTTATTAATACTTTCACCTGATATAACTGGAACTTATAGTCAGATGAATGCCACTTGATGCTACCTTCTCACACTTTTTTTATAAATACTCTAAACAGCCAAGCTCCTGTACAAATAAAAAGAGCCAAATCAAACCTTGGACCATGACTAACTAAAGAATGTAAAGCATCATGCTTCAAGAAGACAAAATCTGGAAAGACTTGGCATAAAAGCAGAATATATAACGCATTTTGTTCATTTAGGCATCTCAGAAATATTGCTAAGGACTGCATTAAAATGGATAAATATACTTATAATACCAGCCACCAATATAAAGGCAAAAGACTTTTTGGTTATCACAGAACAAACTAAATCTAATACGGCCTCACCAAATCACTACACCATCTCCTTCTACTTCTCACACTATTGACACAATACCTTGTCAGTTCAACTCCTACTTTACACAGACAGTATTATCTCTGATTAATAATAATCACGAGTCATCTCTGTCTTTTTCCACCACCCCATCATGTCCTAATCAGTCACATGCATTCTCCTTCTTCCTGGTTTCAACTACAACTATAAGAAAAGTTCTACTGAAACTAATGTCTGCCCCTTTACCTGCTGAACGACTACCAACAGAATACATAAAAATATCATCTTATGCAGATGCTTATCCATGCCAATAAATTGATCCTTATCTCAGAAACAAGAGCATTCTATCTGTAGAAAATCCTATATAATACCACTCCACAAAGGTGGCACCGCAACAAACTTTTCCAGCTATAGACCTATTACCATCCTATCCATCTGTCTAAAATACTAGGGACATGCATCCACTCACAGAATATGCAGTTCATTATCTTTATCAACCTCTCCAAAACCCAGAATAATTTTAGACCGTACCATAGTACTACCATTGCTCTTTTAAATTTCATCAGTATAGTAAACCAACATAGGAATGATGTCAACCTGGCATCTTCACTATTCTTAGATTTATCAAAAGCATTTGATATCATATCCTACCATCATCTTCTTACTGAACTTTCTTTTATTGGCCTCATTTAGCCTTCTTTTTCATGGTTCCATAACAATCTGACTGACAGAAGCAAGCAGGTATATAGAAAAAAGTCTCACCTTCCTACCAGTCACATCCCACAAAAAACAGTACTAGACCTCTCTTATTCAACATTTTTTAAACAATGTACTAATCACCTATCATAGTTCAATATGCTGTCATCTCAGCCCTTATATGTGGGGACCCATCTGTACCAACACTTCATGACATTGCCAAAAATTCTTTCACTACTATTGAAACTTGGCTAAAAGATACAAATTTATATTTAAATCCTTACAAAAAAAAAAAAACTTATGCTTTTCACTCTTAAACAATGCCAGAATGAAATAAAATCTTTTGAAAAACCTTCATCCAATGACATAAAAATTTAAAGTGTAACCCAAAGAAAACTTCTGGGCATCCTAATTGACAGTAACCTCAAATTCAACCAACACATATTGCAATCCATAAAAAAAAAAAAAAAAACTCATCTCCCTCTGTAGAACCAAACACTTCCTGATAGATAATGTGAGACAAACATTAGCATCTACCTACCTTCTCCCATCCTTACTATATATATATATGGATTCACTTCATAACATTGAAATATCAAAATATTGAAACTCAAAACACTGAAACCAAAATACTGAAAGCTCAAAATACTAAATACTCAAAATACTGAAACTCAAAATACTGAAAACACATATTATGCGTAAACTCAGCTTAAACAACATAAATCATAACAATTTCTACCAAATATATGCAGGGGGGCAAGTCCCCCTGCACCCCCCATGTGGGGGGGCTGCACCCCCCACACCCCCTGGTAATTAAATATATCAACTCCAAGATTGCACATAGTGTAGTTAAGTGCAATCTTGGAGTAGATATATATAATTAGCAGGGGGTGCAGGGGGGCTTGCCCCCTGCATATATTTGGTAGAAATTGTTATGATTTATGTTGTTTAACCTGAGTTTACGCATAATATGTGTTTTCAGTATTTTGAGTTTCAGTATTTTGAGTATTCAGTATTTTGAGCTTTCAGTATTTTGGTCTTCAGTATTATGAAGTTTGGTCATTTTCAGTATTTTGAAGTTTTAGTGTTATGAAGTGAATCCATATATATATATATATATATATATATATATATATATCACCCATTCTTAATAGCCTAAATACTACACTTTAAGCTAATTTTTCTGTTACAGTAAAGTAGAAATGTTGCTGCCATCTGTAGGACTCATCTTTGCAGAGCCCTGAGGCCTTGAAACAACTAAAATGACTTGAACTACACAATTATTTAACATACTCATGACTTACTACTGCACAAGATCTTATAGATGCACATCAGAATTCCCATCACTAAAAGATACCTTGCTGCACTACTCTAAAGGTATAGTCCTTTGATTAACTAATAAGCTCTTAGTTATCACAACAAAGTCAATAACTCATCAGGTGACTCACTATAATCCCATTGCATATCTAAATTCTGGAACATCATCCTAACATACCTAAATCAGAAGATGAAACTTTTTGTTTTCAAGCCCTTACTGAAACAACAACTAGACCACACGTAGTTGAGCACATGATCCTCATCTGGGTAACTCTATTTTCCTTAGTCAGCTTAAACCCCCCCCCCCATCATTTTATAACCTCTGTCTCGTTCTACATTGCAACCTTTTCTACCACTCCTCAGTTGCTTTCCTACTTTAATCCCGACTTTACATTTTGATTTCTTTCTGATCTTCCTACTTTATCCTTCTCCTTCAAATATTCTCCACAACTATCTAATAACCACATTCTGTCAGCAATTACCCTAGTATTCTTACCCTCACTATCCTTGACTCATCAACTATACACTTCCTCCCTCCTTCTTCTAGCTTAAACTGCTGTGTAACTATCAACCAATGCTTTGCGCTGCTTGCCTCAATTTTACTTATCCCTAGCATCTATACTATTACCCTCCTTACCCTCGTCAAATAAGTCTAAAGACTGCATGTTACATACACTGCACATGAACTGGTCACATACTATGTTTTTTTATTAGGAATTTAATATCATCTTTAATATCTTCACACAAGAAATACCTGTTTTATCTTTAAGTAGTAACACTACAGAACAATTACTTGTTTGCATCTCAATGACGTAAAGACTATTTATGTAATGTATCTTTGTAAACAAATGTTTTGTTATAAGTGGTGGAATACCTGTATAAATATATTCTATTACAAGAGAAAGAACCTGCTTGATGCTTATAAGAGGTCTCATTCTACCTACCTCAAGAGCAAAGTTAAGCTGATGAATAAAGAACTTAAGGGAACCAACAGGAAGCACAAAGAAAAGTATAAATTTAAAGCAGCCACTAAAGCCAAACATATCTACAAATCTTTCTTAAACTATGTTAAGACGTTAAGAGGTATCATACAACAATGTTCAGAGGCAGTCCATAATAACACCATGCTCTCTGACCCAAATAAAACAGCTAATATCCTTGCTAACAAAGTTAGTCCAAATTATACTCTACTAACAGTCATAGCTATTCCACAGTTGCCAAAATCCCATCCACATCATTAATTATGATAAAATAAGTTCTGACAGCACTTTCTAATACTGAGAATTCTTCACTCATGGCCTTCATAGCATACCAGGCTGCCTGATTATCAGTGTCAATTAGGGCCTTTCTGAATCCCTACTTAACCTTCTTAAACTAAGCCTTTCTACTGGTCGCATTCCTGAAGCCTGGAAAATGGCCATAGTAATACTATTATGTAAGGATGGTCCAAGGACAGACCCTGGTATCTATAGACCCATTAGTTTCACTAGCCATGTATGTAAACCCATGAAAAGCATTCTCTTAGTCCTCTTTAATCCAGACAGTGTTATTCTCTTAACCCTGGGCCCTCATCAATACAGCTTTGCGAATGGAAAACACTGCCTCTTTAACCTCATTAATATCCTTGAAAAAATAGCTGAAGCAGAGGATAGTGGTTGTGCAGTGCATATAGCATATCTAGACCTGACTAAGGTCTATGACATTACTCCTTATGCAGGCATTATTGGCAGACTTGTACATATGAATATAAATTCTCATACTGTCTGGTGGATACCTAATTGGTTGCCTGACAGAATCCATGAGTCAGGTGCCACAGGACTCTGTTTTGGGCATTATCCTACATGGCATCTACTTTTCAGACCTTCAGACTAGCACTCTTCAACTATGTTTAACTAAGTTTGCAGACAACTGTAAATTGTATTTTGTTATTCAGTCTTCAACTGACCCATAATTGCTTCAACATAGATTAAACCACGTTAATTGGTGCAAGGACAATGGTCTCAAATCTAAGAATATGTAACATAGTTCATTTTGGCAAGAAAAGCAGATTTGTATAGGTGATGCATCCTTCCAATAAGACACCGTAAGGGATCTCTGCAGTCTTTTTGATAATTTCTCATTATTTGATTATCATGTCCCAACAGTAGTTCAGAAAACCTTTTATCTCACTCATCTAATTTGCAAAGGCATCTCCACTAAATCCAAAGAAGTCTTAATTCCCCTTTACTCTTATCAGACCCTTTATGGAATATAATACACCTTTTGACATGTATATGTCTAAACATACCATACAACTTGTGAGACCTCAGAGATTTTTAATTAAAATGATCAGTGACCTCAAAAATCTTAGTTATCTGGACAGAGTGGCAGCCCTCTCTCTGTACTCAGTCCCTTACAGACTCCTCCATGGAGATCTACATTTAGCCTTTTAAGCCATGAAAGATTCAACCCAATGTGATATCACATGCATTTACAGAACTGATGATACTGCAAATACTTGGTTAAACTTTCATCAGCAGATAAGTAAGGCACATTGTAATACCGCAACATATCCCTCAGATCTAGAACAAACTTTTACTACATATCAAGCAGAGTAACACCCTTGTCACCTTCAAGGTATAGCTAGATAATTGCACAGACAGATCAAATTATCCTCTGGTCTATTTTGTATTGTCTCCTTGAGGTTAGAGGAAATGTTTGAATAGTTGTTATTTTTTTTGGCTAGCCTTGTGATGGTTTACAGACTGATTGCTTACTGCCTACCTATGCACCTATGCATATCATAAATGTATTTGCTTGAACTTTTCTCAAATGGCCTCCAGTGAAACTGGACTTTGCACACTTGGACTTTTCAAGTCAATAAAGACAAAAAAAGCAAACAAACCAACCAACCAACTAACAAAAAGCAAGGAAACATGTAAATAAATACAGTTGCTGGTGCCTTCTATGAAGTATTAATTCAGCTTTAGCAGTGTCAGTGTCACCACAGTGGCACTCCCATCAGTGGTCCAGAAGCCTGTGGATTCTATTCCCATACTAGGTAAATAAATTGCTGACACTGCAGTTCAGCATAAGGGTGGGGGATGTTGCACTCCTGAGTGTTTCATCCTTTTGATATGATGTTAAATCAAGGTGCCATCTGCTTGAGCTAAGGTGGATGTAAAAGATCTCATGATACCTACTGAAAAAAGTAAGGTCAGTTACCAAACATACTGGCTAAATTTCCACTAGTAGTATAAATAACTCTTCGGTTCTGCACTAAAAAGAGGCCACCAGCCTAGTGAGACTAACCCAGCAACAAAAGATAAATAAAAAATAAACTGCATCACATGCAGTATATTAGCCATAAAGTCCAAAATGACAGATTACAAAGAAGACATATTTTATAACAATAATTTTATTTATTTATTTAACATTTGTTTACTGGGAAAGTCCAACTTGGAACAAAGCCAATTTTCAGCAGAGGCCCGGGGAGAAAATAATAATGATAATAATAATACTATTAATAATAATAATAATAATAATAATAATATTAATAATAATAATAATAATAATAATAATAATATCAAATACAACCAATAACATATTGATACAGAGCTGTACATTCTTTGCATTTAAAAGCAGTGGACAGCACCACTTAATTCAACTGACATCAAGTGCACAGATGCTGCCAGTTATATCATGTACAGGAATACAGAACAAAATATGCACAAGACAGGCAAGTATCGTCTTCAGAAAAGATTGATGGAGGTGACTGAAAAAATTTGGTGGTATTAGTGGCGGGCAGTTACTTGGCCATCTTGGAACAAATAATTCATCCCTTTATGTTATCTCACTGAGTCCTAAGAGATGCCATGTAAACAGCTATAAGACACAGACTACAATGTACATATTGTCTCACGAGGCAAGGTTTGTATTATGAATCCAGACTGATCCACATAAGAGGCTTCATACAGCCAGTATTCTGGGACCACATAGGTGGCACATACCTCAAGGAATTCTGTAAAGGGTTAAGCTACTCAGAAAATCCATCAATCTCTATGTCTACATACACTATTCACTCTGAGAAAACTTCATCTCTTCCAACACACCCTGAAGCGATCTTTCTAACTCTGAAACCAGTGGGTTAAAGGACAGTGGACAGTAGTGGGATCAACTCTTCAACAATCTTAATGATAAAACTGAATTAGAAACTAAGAACGATACATGACATTGTAAAACAATCATGTAAATTTCAGTTGCAAATATAAAATACCCTTTTATCTGATTTGAGAACAACAGGACCTTTGTGGGGAGGAAGGAGAGAATGCTGAAGTGATGCATCTCTCAGCTGAGGAGTTTGGTGAGTCATGTATACTCCATCTACAATCCTCAGTGGGGGTCATAGATTTATATTTATTTATTTGTTGTCCTTTAATAACTGTGAAAGTCCAGCTGAACCAATGGCCCATTTCCAGTGAAGGCCTGGGGAGAAAAGCTCCACAACAGATTCAAAAACATTTAAACAGTAGCACAGTAAGTATGCGTATATGTACATATATATATATATTTATATATATATATATATATATATATATATATATATATATATATATATATATATATATATATACATGGGGATAAAAGCCCTGCAACAGATTAAATATTTCACAATGAGTTGAGAAGAAAGGCTCCATAAAAGCACACACAAATAGCAGCTGATAAGTAATTATATACAAGGAGAGAAAATCCTCACAACGGATAAAAGCACAGATTGAAATACATTTACAGAAATAATTCTAGGATAAACTGCAATCAAGAAAACAATATGCGCTACAAGTAGCAAGATACACTGCATAAGTGGATAACCTACATCAAGTAAAGTAATACATAGTTATTCAAAATGTTGACTATATCTCCAATAATGGATGGTGATGAAAAATAATAGAGGATTCTACTGCTAAAATAGACAATAAGACATTTATGAAGATATTTGGTATGGAAGATGTGAATTCAGCACTAGCAACTTGACAAAATTTACATATTATTCCCTAAAGTAATATATGTGGAATAGTCTAGACAGAAATTATAATTCACAGGAACATGTGCAATTAATTGAAAGCTTTGATACATATCCAATAATATTTCAAACATGCACCAATAACAATTAAGATAAAAATGCAGGATAATGAAGTACAAGTGAGACACTGGTGCATCCCCACCTATGTTTTAAAAAGAAAATAATTTAAGGCATGTGTAGTCAAAATTATTCAAGCGTTACTGGAAAGATAGAAATTTCTTTAGAAATTATAGCTAGTGAGTGGGACAAAATGAAAGTGGAGTTTAAAAATAGGGTAAATATAAAAGTAAAAGAGTTACGGCTATGGTGTAACAAGAATTATTTGGAGGGGCTGACAAAGGTTAAATTATTGCAGAATAAGGGGATATTACAGAACAAGAAAAGGACAAATGCAGAGTACTAAAAAGAAAGTAAGAGATTATATGGATAACATGCATGAGTTTAGAAAAAGTGCTGTTAAGTAGCTGTTTTTGATAATAACAGCAGAACACAAATCTTTTAGCACAATGTCTTAGGCAACAGGAAGTAGAAAGGGTTATTGCTAAACATAGGTAAACTTTAACAAGAAAATCAACAGAGGTTCTTTTAGAAATATTAGGGAGGGATATTTCAGAAATTTTATGAAAATTTGTATAAACCCTGCAGAGGATTGTGGAAATCAAGAAAAGCATAAATGGAAACATTTATGGAAGACTTAGGTATTCCAAGGTTAGAGGTAGATGAGGCTCCACAAATAACAGTTAAAATAGGAGGAACTGAGATAAAAACTGTGATGTATAATCCATCTGTAAGAAAGTCTCCAGTAATAGACAGTATTCCTGTAGAATTTTGGAAGGTAAAATGGAAGGAATTGATAAAGATCTAGACTGTTTTATTTAACAGTATTAAATAGAGGGGAAAAATCAACATCCTGGAATAAAAGCTGTGGTGACTATAATATCTATAGACTGCAATGATCCATCCTATAGGTCTATTTTAATTTACAATCATGATTATAAAGTGTCTATGTTAATAATAGCTAAAAGAATGGCAAAGATGTTGCCAAAATTGATTGACAGATATGGATTAATGTGGCTGTGTGAAGGGGAGACAAAGTTGTGACAACATTTAATAGAACAATGATGATTCAGAAGGAAATGGAATGTAAGAAAATACTGCTGTTGTTGGTGATTCTTGATGCAGAGAAATATTTCAACAGAATAAGCTGGGATTTTGTGAGTAGGGCAGTGGAAACATTTACATTTCCTGATGCAATAATAAGGTTAATTAGGAGGGTATACGAGGGATTTAGGGCAAAAATTAAAGTTGGAGGCTTCCTCTCTGATAACTTGCATCTGTACAGAGGAACCAGGCAAGGGTGTCATCTTTCACCGTTTTATTTGTATTATATTTAGATCCATTGCAAAGAAAATAAGGGATTCAGAAATTCAATGATATAATTGGTATGGTAATCAAGAAAAGTTGGTTTTATCTGAAGACAATATTATTTTTTATCTGATAAAACCAGAAAAAATCATATCAATGTTGTGGAACATTCTGACAGTTTCAAGTCTTGTTGCAATATATATTAATGACAACAAAACAGAGGCTATAACCGTGTCCTATGTATTTACATATGAATTGGTTCAGCCATGCCAATATTTATGAGAACGTGATAAAATCAAGTATTTAGGAGTATGGTTGACAAGGATTCTATTATGGCAGCTAAAGATATGTGGGAAGAGACTAAAAAAATATTCAAAAACTGAGAAATTGGAAGC
The DNA here is from genome assembly GCF_019279795.1 of Protopterus annectens. Lineage (NCBI taxonomy): Eukaryota > Metazoa > Chordata > Ceratodontiformes > Protopteridae > Protopterus > Protopterus annectens. The sequence continues at coordinate 1,190,532,404 of NC_056728.1, forward strand.
TGTTGTTTTTGCAAGATGCAAACAGTAAAAAAATGTTTTTAGTATCTTATATTCAGGTCAGGCATTTTTTGTCAACCATAGAATACGTTTTGCACAGTAATTAATAAAGAAAAGCATTATCTAGGAGGGAACGTGAGCAAGGCTAAAGTGGGATAAGTTGATCCTTCCAATAAAACAAAGTGGTTTAGGATTCCTGATTTAAGGAATATTTTACAAGTACACAGTTAAGACTCATATGTATAACACAAGCATAAAGCTGTAATTCAAAGTGGAAAGGGATGATGCTGATGAGGTGGCATGGGGGGGTCAAGAAATATGGAGAGGGTGGGATTTTAGATGCAGATCCTTAAGGACAATAAGAACAGCCACTGAGCAGTATAGTAATAAAGTAGCAGAAAGTACTTTAGAAACTAATCCTGCCCAAGAATAGAAAAATAAGATTCTGCTGATAGGGATGGCTGTAATTAGGGATACAGAAAATAGACAAGAGGGTGCTGGAATTTTCTGGAGAAAACCAGCAAAGGAACCAAGGTATTAGGAACAAATATCTAAACAGAATTGGAAGTGGCTAAGAAGACATTTGGATTGCAGGCTAGAGACTGCATTCACTGTCAGGGATTGATACCAGAGTATAGGCAAAGGAAAAGAGATGAGGGAATCCTAAGTGAAAGATCAGGTCTGGTAGAGGTTTTAGATGAATTTTGAACAGAAGCTGTGGTTAAAAAAGGATAATTAGGACACATAAAATACTGCAGAAATAACTATATGAATCATTCAGAGGAGGTTAGAAAAGACTGAGAAAAGAGGTTAGATAAGCAATTTATAAGGAAACATTGGGAGGGCATATGTATGGCTCTCAAACATGCAATAAAGTCTAGAATATTTAGGATTTAGGATTTTTGCTTAGAGGTGTTTGCATAGGTATTTTTATACCCTAAGCATATTTGAAGGAATTTTTCCTCAGACAAATGGAAAATGTTATAGATGTGATGAGGAAGAAAGAGGCATCTGCAAATGCATTTTGGGAGTGTAATGAGTTGGCAGACATTAAAAATTTCCTAAAGAATACTCTGTCTGAAGTATTGGGTGAGCACATTTGTGTAACTAAAGACATTTTTTTCTGAGCTGCAATAAAGGATCTGAATTGCTTAGACATAGTATGGTCATGCTAAGTTTAATTCTTCTGGCTTCCAAAAACATAATTACTAGAAAATGGAAATCATTGTCTCTAAACCAACTGCATTTGTAGTAGTAAATATTGTAACAGAGATAAAAGAACTGGAAGTGGGATCTTTAGAAAAGGATAGGAAAAAATTACATACAAAAAAAATGGAGATTGTGCAAACAATATATGCAGATTAACATTTTGGAGGAGTGAGGATTAAGGGAAGACATCAAATGATCAATTTATGTAATGTTTGTTCATAACTGAATAAATGAATAAAGGTGATGTATAAAGTTTGGAACTGAGAACATGTTTGTTTTTTTATTTTATAGAGATGCATGTATGCCTGTCTTCAGTGATAATTCAATAAAGGTGTTAAAAAGGAAATGCACTAAAGGTACGGTAAATCCTGGAAGCATGCTTTATAAGACAATCCTTAGCTGTGTAATAATCTACCATGAAAAAAATACATAATATTAATAGGTTAGTACATTTCTGCAGTGGTATAATATGCCAGTGCTATTTTTTTTTTAATTATAGGTCAACTTTCTGCTTAGACATAAGAAAACTAATGTCATGTATTTTGGCACTTTTATAATTGCACAGTGTAGTGCTAAACCCCCATCATTTGACATTTTTTCATTAGAATATTAAATTGCTGTAGCAGAATACAGATGGCACTTTTACATCTTCAAAAGTTTTTGAGAAATTTTATGTAATAGAGAAAATTAGCATACTGGTATTCTTTCTCCAGACAGAGGGAGCACATGCTGTACATCTGCCACTGTTCAGTGACTGTACTCTGGAGAATTACACAAAAAGTCACCTTTGCGCATTCTTTCTGCATGAGTGACTTGTTTTTAATTTTATTCATGACAGACAGAATGCAAAGAATGCTACTCCAGAGATTGTCTTTAAAGTAGCTCTTCCAGAAAGGTAAAATCATTATTAGCAGCAAATCTGCAACTGGCCTTATTTCACTGTTATGTTTTTGGATTATGTATTCTCAAATAATATTTGTCCAATTCATTGAAACTGTGAACTTTTAGATGGTTTATTTTTATTTTTTTTTTGTCATTAGGTACTGAAATTACATTTGTTTACATTAGAAGAAAATATATATGCCTTTAAAGGTAGTTAAGAATCAAAACAGACAGACATCTAAAAATCTACTTATTTTTTATTCTTTAAATGCTGTTAAAAGTTTGCCCACTTAAAAAAAAAGAGGTATCGTATATGATAGACATGTATAATGTTTTGGAAATGAAATAAGGAAGCTAAGCTTGACATATGAAGTTTTGAACCACTTCAGACATAGTTTTGAGGCATAGCCAAGAGCGTGGCAGTGCTCACTTAAACATAGTTTTGCTTGCATTTTTCCTCAGTACACAAACACACACACACTTCGACACACACAGACGTGTAGCCAAGGCACTACAAACACAGACCCGACATGCAAATGCTTTCATACACTTGTACCTGTATAGATAGAATTAAACTGTAAACCCTCTAGATCTATGTTGTGGAGCTTTATCTACTATGCTAAGATAAACAGCTGCAAATGCTGAATGTAGATTTTACAAGATAGAAGCCATAAATATCTGTTTTCGTTAAAAATCAGAAGAAATTAAGCAGTCACTGCACCGTAGCTGGTGTGAATGTTGGCAGCTGTTAAAGCCCTTCACAGGGGAAGTGTTTTCTGCAATATTAAACCATGCATGAATCACAACACAGATGTCTATGACCTCAAATTGAGTAGGGCTTGTGAGGAGTCAAGTTTCTTGTTTAGACAGCAGCACCTTTTCACTTTCCTTTGCTTGTTTCTTTATACTAGTAGTTTATTGGGTTGGCATTGGCTTCAAAAGGTAAAATGGGGGTGTACAGTGTCCTTACCAAAAATTAAAACCCTAGAAAGGACAGATACAGTGAATCCCTGCTGAAGCAATATAGTCTGTTAATCATAAACTTTGAGGATGACACATACTGGCCTGAATGACAGCAAAACTTAGCTAATTATCAAAGTTGATTATTTTTTTGATCACACTGTGGCATCATCCTTTGAGAAGTTAGAAAATTGGTCATTGCTATGCTCCTTCATGTCTAGGACACATAATTTGAGAGCTCCATTGTGATTCTTTTCATATAGTCCAGAGAAGTACATCTCAAGCCATTGACACCCACATGTATTATGACAGTCATACCAGGACTTGATTGAGTGTGTGTGTTTGTGTGTGTGTGTGTGTGTGTGTGTGTGTGTGTGTGTGTGTGTGTGTGTGTGTGTGTGTGTGTGTGTGTGTGTGTGCGTGTGTGCATGTGTGTGTGCGTGTGTGCGTGTGTGCATGTCTGCGTGTGTGTGTGTGTAAACTGATGGAGCCTTGCACTCAGCATTCATGATTTTGGGAGTCCTGATGCAGTGTGAGGCAGTAGGCTTAACTTGCTGAGTGCACTTTGTGCCTGTGTTGTATTTTGGAGGTGTTCATGTATTAGAGAAGTTAATATTAGAACCTCAGTGTATGACGGATTATGTTTATTGTGATGGCCTTGGTTAGGTATGGTGCATTTTGTATTACTAACAAGTTTTGGAGTCTGAATTTACTCTGCATGCATTTTTTTTTTTTTTGCCTCAGGAAGTGTATTGCAGCTCAAGGTGTGGTTTTCTATACGTAGTGTAGGTTATTTGATAGACCTGAACTTCTAAGGTTGTATGCATTTTGCAGGTCAATTATAAAGAAAAGTTCTTGAGCAATTCCAAGAGAAAAAAGCTCTATTCTCACAGTTCAGAGCTTTCTACTCTTCTCAGGGTATTGAATAAAATACTCTGGGTGGGTGTAGCTCTGTGGAGGTATGTGACTTCAGGATCTGTAGCAAGACAAAGTTCCTTTAGTCCTGTCATTCTGAGCTACAGGTCAATGGACCCAAAAGGTTAGAAATTCAGAAACTTTATCATTTACAGTGGAGCAGGGAA
>NC_056728.1:1190541533-1190589033 GCF_019279795.1 Protopterus annectens
ATGTGCTAGAATAACCAGGGGTTGTGTTAAGATACATTTTCTGAAGGATTTGAAGTCTGAAATTCAAATGTATATAATTATTGAGTCACATCAGTTCTGAGATCATCCCAGTGATATTGCAGAAAACCACAAATTTGATAAGGATCACACTAGAAGATATAAAAGCAAAAACATGGACATTCTGTAAAAACCTGGACTGTTGAAAGGTATGATTGTTAAGTATATGGTCCAAACACAGTACAGGACAGTCCATCTACAGTGCATATTATTGTGAAATCCCATTCCTGTCTTTCTGTACTGAAGCTGTGTAAATGATCTGTAAGGGTACATAGACTGTCATGTAAAATAAACACTCATGGGAAGTGCATGCATTGAACAGGGACACACAGATGAATTGTAGGAGTGAACACAGGGAAAGAGGACAGGTGAAAAAACCTAATATACAGCAGATGAGGTCATATCACTTGAAGACGTTTGTAGTAGCTACACCAATCTCATATCAGTAGGGTTCAGTAAGGACTGCACAGTAAAAATATGTATTATGTGACTGTCACACAAAGTACATAATGGGGAGGATATCTGTGTGAGATAAGCCTGAGCAGGCTCATGGACAATATCTGAATAAGCACACACAATAATGGACAATATCAGAATAATACCAACAGTAATCCCACATCTCTGACATAATATGTGATTTAGAGTGACTAGAAAGGATTCTTCACAAACACACTTGTACAACTATTATGACCTGTCTGCACTCTGTGTGGGTAATTCACCCACTATCCTGGCACTGTAATATCCATTGGAGGTGATAGGAGGGACACTGCTATACCTGTGTGTGACATTATGATCAATACAAGCTAGTTGACTGGTGTGCATGGCATATATATGGCACAATCTATGCTGTCACAAATGCTATCCATGCCTTTAATGTTATCAAACAGCTATGTATATACTGTGTTCATCACCTGAACAGGTATCACACATGCATCAGATGTAATACCTTGATGGGGTTTCTGCACCATCAGACAGTAATGTTATTGCAACAAAAAGAATACCCAGATATGGCCAATAACATGTATGGCAGCTCTCTGTGGTAAAGTTGGTACACTTCAGTAATGATCACTGGAAGATGTGTTGTGAGCTACATGATGAAGGGTACATTAAACTCAGTGTGATAAAGGCTGTGAACTATGGAAGTATTATGGCCTGTGATGTGGATATCCTTCACATACTCAGTAGCTGTGTCACATATGAGGGAGTAGTCAGCACTGTGGCTACATGTTTTTAAACATACCCTCTACCCCAGGATACAGGTGACATACCTATTGTTCTGATTATAGGGTGTGATGTCTACATTATACTTGGATTGTGTGTTTGCTTCCCTGAAATAACAACCCCCCTTTAGTGTCATTGCAGGTGTTGTCACGGCTATGGCAGCAATCTTTGGTGTGTGCTGATACTGTTTGTATTATAGTAATATCACAGCTGGAGTCAATGAGTGTCCATAATCTGTAGTCCTTCAGACAGCTGTTTGGACACAGGATGTATATGTCACTTGTGATGTCTGTGACTTGAATAATGGACAGGAAAGGGCCTAGCAGACAGCCCTGATATACAAATCTGATCACTGGACCTGAGATATAGTTCACTTCAAACGTTTCAAAATATTTCTATGCCATGTACGTGATACACTGGTCTCCAATATGGTGATATAAGTGTTTATGGCCACATCTGACTGTGTTGATTGAATACTTTAGTGTGGTTTTGTGTCAAATTCCTTGGGCTTGTCAAGTTCAAAAGGATGATAGTGTTGTCATCATGAATACTCTCAATGACCTTTTTGAGGATATCTAACAAATGTAGCAGACCTGATATAGCATTAACAACTCACACAGGTCTATTGCACACATCTGGGATATTATTATTAGTGTCCATTTAGTAAAACGTTAATTATGACATGTTGGTCTGCCTCACAGATGAGAAGAGTCAGGATGTGTCTATACATGCATACATAGGGTGCTGTTCTCCCAACTGACATGGATGCTTGTTGATGTACACCCTTCTTCAGGAACATAGTCTCTATGGAGGCTGTGTTGAAGTGCGTATTCAACCATGTCAGGAATATGTTGGTACTGAGTTATGCAGTAGGTGATCTGTGATGTTTTCACAGCCTATTGATTCTGTGTGATAGGCCTGGATGAAGGTAAGACAATGCATACTGGCTATCCTGATCTGGCCTAGGTTTTAGAAGCAATCCACCATGCAGGTATCATTGAGAAACTCACCACGCTGGGGAAAAACTCTTACATCACTAGATGAGTAACCAACTGGCTCCTTGGCAGAACACATGCTGTAAAAGTTGGTAAATCAACCCATACCAGTAGAACTTTCACCACTTGCGTGCCCCAGGGATCTGTGCTTGGCCCTTTATTGTTTGGGCACTATTTCTCGACAGTTCAGACTAAAGTATATGGCCTTTAGCTTACCATGTTTGCTGATTCTTGCATACTGGCTGCAATCATGGAGTCCACCCATGATGATAACATACTACAGGGGGGGCTAACACAGAGAAATGATTGTTGACAAAGCCACACAGTCTACAAATAAATGTGAAAATGTGTCTTTATTTTGTCCTTCTGCAAACTGGAATTCCCTGCCAATTATAGAATTGACGGCAGTCCCACTATGTTAAAACCTAGTGATGCAACCAGTGGGAACACATGTAGATAGCAATTTGAACTTTGATGACCAAGTGTCCAGACTGTTAATGAAAGCCTATGTTGTGCACAAATAAGTCACGCCATCATATTCCAATCTGAGGATTATATTACAGCACTGTACTCGAACCTCATCACAACACTAATACAGTATAATGTTCTCTTATGCATGTACCTCATCAAACATATGCAGCAGCTGGAGAGACCACAGTTGTTTCTCATGAAAAAATACAGGGCCTACAAACCATGCCATGATGTAGTTGGATAGACTGAAAGCCATGCCCCTATAATCTGGATCATATAGGATGAGGTGACTTCTACCTTGCATTTAGGCCAGTCTCTAACCATGCCCTGGTATGAATAGAGCACATTCACAAATCAGATATAGTTGATGACATCAGCAGTGTCTGGTGAGGACAATATGGTAACAACAGTGTCCCACATGCTGGTGTAGATGTCTCTCTTCAAAGTCAAGCAAGAGCACAATCAGCCCCCAGTTGCCTGTAGTGAGAACAGAACCCCTGCCTATCTAAGTACACAGATTCCAAAGCTCAGCACTTTACTCAAGTTCCACAGCACAAGTCTAACTTTTACAAAACTGCAGGTCAATTTATAGTAGATGACATCAGCAGGGTATGTCAGACAGAAAATGTTGGCAGGCCTGCATGAAATGGATGTGCAGGCATGTGCAAGTATCAAAACACTGTCAATTCATGGGATTGGAGTGATAACTGTAGGATAAACACTTCTGCTGTTCAGGCTAGAAACACTCACACAGTTGACTGCCGTGAGAACAGAGCCCCTCACTATCTAAGTACACAGACTACATAACTCAGTACTTTAGGCAAGTGCCACGGCACAAGTCTGAATTTTATGACACTGTAGATCAACTTATAGTGGATGACATCAGCAGGGCATTTTGGGGAGAAGATGTTGGGAGGCCTGCATGAAATGGATGTGTAGGCATGTGCAAGTAGCAAAACACTGTCAATCCATGGGAATGAAGCAGCTATTGTAAGGTACACACTTTTGTTGTTCAAGCTAGACACACACACACACACACACACACACACACACACACACACACACACACACACACACACACACACACACACACACACACACACACACACACACACACACACACACACACACACACACACACACACACACACACACACACACACACACACACATGCAGTTGACCGCAGTGAGAACAGAATCCCTACCTAAGTACACGACTCAAGAACTTAGTATTTTACACAAAGGCCATGGCACAAGTTTGACTTTTGCAAGACTGTAGGTCAACTTATAGTGGATGACATCAGCAAGGCATGTTGGAAAGAAGATGCTGGGAAGTCTGCATAGGTTCATAGCTTCATAGGTTCATAAGAGGTTACAGGCCTAATGGTCCTAGAGGGTTTACAAGCATAGCCATGTAAAAACACAAGTACCTTTATTGAGCATAGTAGGATGGTTGTTGTTAGCAGAGCAATTTTGTGATCAACACCAAAGGGCCCTATCCATGTGGGACATAGGTGCAACCCCAGGGTGAATTTACAATCACCCATTCAGTTGACAAGGGTGAACTTCAATAGGGTCATTGAGGAACACTGCTTCACATCCATTGGGAACCTATTGCAGAAGAGTGGCAACCGCTGGGAGATACATCTGTCTCCCCAGCATGTTCTGTTTATGTCACAGGCTAGGTTGAGATCCCAAGTTATTCTTGTTCCATTTGATTTGCAGGTGTCCAGCATTTTCAGTAGAGTAGGGTCTGAGACTGATCTGTAAAGCAGGAATATCAGCTCTCAGCAGCCTGCATGATACTGAGCACATTGACAGATCTTTGAGTCTTTCCATGTTTGTCATGTTTTGGAGGCCCTGGATTCTCCCAGTCACAAACCTCTGTATTTTCACCTGTTGCTGCAGATGCCTGGTGAGGTACAGACAGAAAGGAGCATTGTACTCCATTAGCAGTCTGATAAGTGTAGAGTTCAGCAGAGCTATGGCCTCCCTGTCCTTCGATGTGATGGCCTTATCTATGAGGTGCACAATGTAGAATGTGTGTCTCACCAATATGGACACATAGTGATTGAAGTGTAGCCTGCTATCATCATGTGTTCCCAGGTCCCACAACACTGTGTTTGAGCTTAGAGGGGTGTTATTTATATCATGATTAGCAGGGATACTTCATTGCCAAAGGGAACAATGAGGCATTTTTTGCTTTAAGGTTCAGTCCTTGAGTTTGGCATCAATCAATTGTCTGTGTCAGCCCCTTCTGTAATATGTTAACATAGTTGGGGACTGTAAATAACTGTGTCCAGTTGACAGTAATTTGCAAACTTGGTAAGCCACAGGGCATCTACCTTTTTGTTGAACTAGTTTCCAAACAGTTGAGGGCACAGCACAGATCCTTGTGGTATTCCACTGGTAAGTGGTCTAGTGGTGGAGGTACAGTCCCCAACTTTGACAGTACGCCTTCTGTCAGTGAGCCAGTTGGCTATCCATCTAGTAAAGTAGGGGTTAATCCCCAGATGGAAAAGTTTCTCTATGATACCTGAATTGGGGATAGTGTCAAAGGCCCTGGGTAAATCAACATAGTGGTATGTCCTCTTATCCCTCATCTAGGTCTTTGGGGTCATTATCAAAGTAGTACACTAGGTTTAATAGGTAAGATCTACCCTTGACAAAACCATAATGGGTAGGTCAGTGTGTTGAAGGTCACATATGTCCTTGTGTATAAGGTCCAGTTCATGCTGATCCCTTCCCAAACTTTACAGATAAGGCTTGTTAGGCTTATGATCAATAGTTATAGTTCCGCATGTTAACAGATTGATGTGCATTGCATATCACATAACATTTAATATCAATTTCTGAGGTGTAGGTGATACATGTGTGAAAAAAGTACTAAGACACCGAGGTTGCAGTGCTTTGGGGGAGGCAACACATGCCTGTATTGTAAATATGTGACATATTGTTAAACAGGGCCTTCAGTTTGTTATGTTTCCAGACATAACTTTATGTCATAGACAGGAAATGGACAGTAAAGAGCAGTAATGCATAATAATATTTAGTTTTCCATACTGTGGTGAGCAGCACTTTTGTGAGATGGTTAGCTAAGTGTTGGCATATGCAAGATACACATTTATATTACATTCCCTGTTTGTGCATAGTTAAGCAGTGCACAAACGTGATTCACATTGCTAATGTCTGACATTATTGAGTGTATGAAATGCACCTGCTGCTTAACTGCCTCGAGGTCAGCAGGTATAAATGCAGTGACACATTTCTTTTTGAGCCCAGATGATACTGGGTATGAATGCAGGTGTATGTAAGCTTTTAAATACTTTTAAATAAGCATGGTTGTTTGGAGATAAATGCAGCATTGTACCCCCTCTCACTGTCACTTGGAATTGTTGCATGATGCAAAAGTCCTTGCAAACAAAGAGCCCAAAAAGTGAAGGAATCCATTATTGTTTCTGCTACTTATGTGTGTTGTGTATAATTCTAATTTTTTACCAGATTATAGGTATTAAAATGGGGTAGATAGGGATGTGGGTAAATGGGGAGCAAGCAGGGGGAAGAACAAAGGGAAAGTAATGTGCAGGAGGGAGGTAACAAAGAACCATAACTACCCATTTCTTCAGCAGTAAAAACTGATAATTTATGCAGAATATTAGCTGAATTTGGACTGTCACCTCATAGCAGTATCACGCAGGGAGGAAATAAATAATTGAAACTGGAAGGTTAAACTGACATTGGGCCTTAGTTTGAGGGGTTGTCTACTGTTGAAGCCTGTAAATATATATTGGAAATTGGCAGGTAACTGTTAGGTGAGTTAAGCTTGCAGACATGCAGTGGGGGCATAAATGTAAAGACCTGACAAATTTTATGTTGTTCTACATTGAGGAAAATAGATTTTTGCAGTGTGGGATTCAAACCTAGGCATAAGGGATACAACATTTTTTCTACAGTGTTAATATTCCATCTTTGCCAAGGAAGAAGTGCTGCTCAGACATATTCAGAAATCATACATAAATACAGGTGACAGTTTGAGTTGTTTTACATGTATGTGTGTGATCTGACAAGATTATTGGATATGCATCAATGTGTGTATGTGTCTTATTTAATTGTGAAGACCATGCAAGTCCAGATAGCATAATTATACTTACAGAAGTATAATAGGCACTATACCCTTAGTCATACAGCTAAAACCATAATAATGGTGTCTTATTTTTCATGCATATAATTCACATTAGCTCCGCTACCTAAAGTGTTATAAGTGAGAGTGAATATAATGGGAAGTGGAACAACAATAAAAGTGTATGGAACATCCTGTATTAACTCATTACATCCAAGTGATGCCTCCAGTTGCATTGGCAGTTAACTCTTACTGATGCCTCCAGGTGTCAAATATTGCTTGTTTATATTTGCATTAATAATTACAAAACCATGCTATGTACAAGTTTAAAAAAATCATCTTAAAGCTTACACAATGGTAAACTCAATTGCATTAATATTTGACCTCTGTCCAGTGCATGTAAAATATAGTAACTGTTGTTTGTATGATATTAATTTATATAGATATAATTTTCACATTTCTCTAAATATCTCAACAACCAAGTAACACAGAACTCCATAGCCTCATATGAAAGTTCTCAGCTAGATGAATAAAATGCTGGTGACAGTGCATGTGCAACTTCAGTGGTTGCTCAGATAATGTAAGTTGTTTACAAGATATAACAAACATAATAGTTATTGTGTTTATTGTAACTTATAAAATTCAGTTTAAGACCTATAACCTAAAGAAAACTACCTCAATAAAAACAGTTTGTGCTGAAAGGTTTGCCATTTATACTTCTTTCATAACTCATATGGTTCCAAATATATGAACATTTCTTTGAAATGTGAAGACAAAATTTGGTTCTGTCACAAGGCTTATGCTCAGTGCATTGGAAGTTACATTGCAAACTTCCTGTGCTCCATTGTAGTGAATGAGTTAAAACTCTGGACCATGTGTATGGCAGTTCTACACTTACACCTGCTGCCACAAGAATGTTGAAATCACAGTTGTCTATTTTTCAGTTGATTGCTGTAAACTGCACTGTCACAACAGTAAAGAAAAGGCTGCACACCTTGTACTAAAACCCAGGACCATCTGTATTCCAGCCCTACATTTACACCTGCTGCCACAGGACTAGTTATATGACATTCCCTAATTTCCTGATTATTCTTAAGGTTTCTGTGTTAACCTCCATATAACACAGTTTAGCAGCTTTGCTTACTTTACAATAAAATTAATTGACTGTATGCAGTTTCAAGTATTGGCTGCCTGTGTCCTGTCAGCAGCTGTTCAATGGTTGCAGCTGCTAGGGGAACCTTGCTAAGTACTGCACAATGCCACTAAGCATAGTTGCATGATGAAATACAGAAACTGCAACAATATATTTACCTTTGTCCTTTTACAGATGCCATGTTTGCAGGTGACTTGCAGGTGTTCTATCTGGTTCCTGGGTGGACAAATATTCCAGCTTGCACACTGCTATGCTTCACGCAAACGAGATAAGCACAGCCAAATCTGACATTCATTTTCACTGTTTCCTGTGTTTGGGCTAAGCTGCACATTGTGGAATGGCCCCACCCAAAACAAAAAAAAAACCAGGAAGAAAAAGAAAAGGGAAATGTAGTTGAAATAAGGAAAAGCCATCTATGACATGCACATTACAAAATGTTAGTACACATGACATATTTCTACGTAGGTCTGGATTTGAACTCTCACTCCAATGAACCGTCAGAACACAGTAAGGGTGTCTTATCCTTCTTTGCAACACAAACAGCTTTGCAGCAAGGAACTGAAATCATTCTGCATACAACCCACTGCAACATCATCTACAGTAATATGAAACCATATGACCTTTTTTGTACATTTATTATTTTTGGATGCATTGCACTAAGTGACCACACAACCACTTATGAGTATTGCTTGCAAATATGCAGGTCTGTCTTCCCTCTCTGTGTTTGTTGCTCACTCTTCTCTTATCTGACTTGCAGTCTGTAAGCCATTCTATATCATTGTCCTTAAAATGTGTGAGGATATTAAATGGCAATAATATTATAAGCAGTTGCCAACAAATGAAGGGGAGGTTAGATGTTAATGAAGAGAACCTGTGAATTGTGTGCTGTTTGCTTACATTTCAAACCTTGACAAAATTACATCTAACACTTTGTAAGTCTAACTGACAGACTCACTGGATGTAGGGCAGTCTGCATTGCTGATGTGTTTTCCTTCTTCCTACCAGTAATCATTTACAGTTGCAAACCATTAAAAACAAACACTGAGGGAGAGCTTGCACTATGTTTACATCAACAACACAAAGCCAAGTATTTGGGATTCAGCAATTCTAATGAGCTCACAGAACTTCACACCTTATTTGCATCTTCACTGTGCAGACAGCTCTGAATCTACATCATAAATAGGCAACCATGTAGCTAGAGAAAATGAAGGTGAGGAGACTATTTTATGTGGAGAACACAGAAAAGAAGCTATTCCTTTGGGATATATCTATGTAGAGGAACACTGAACTTGAAAAGGTATGCTTATATTTTGCCAGTTACATACTGCATAGGCTGAAATGTTATTATGAAAAATATTTATAACACCTTAATATATATATATATATATATATATATATATATATATATATATATGTTGATTAGCAAAGGCTTTTACACTTTTAACTATATGCATTAGTTGGAAGTGTACTGATGGCATGGGTGTGTTTTGTCAGGGTGTTTCATGGGTATACATGATTGGCAATACTTTAACATGGAACTTTCTGTGTTAAATCTGTAAATATGTTTCAGTGACAGTTCATTTGACAGCACTTTTAGCATTTCGAAGATGGGTTGTTAGCAAAATGTATCATTTGCCTTTTCTATTGGGGGCGAGGAAGCAAAGCTGCATTTCTGTTATGGCACAAACAAGCATATGTTGCTATTGTTACCGTCCTTTTTTGCATCCAGCTTATTGTTCATATTTCACATGTATAGACTGCTTTATGTTTCTCCAGTGGGTAATACTGAAATCCTACCTTTTCTATTTTATCTGGGAACAGGGTTGGGTCTTGGATTGCTCTGTAGGCCAGGCATAAGTCTCCCTAAGTAGTATATACAATACAGAGTATAATGACAGGGACTTTAGTAAGTCTCATAAGACATGTGTGAAGCCTCTTGATCTTCTTTGTTAGAAACCTCTGAGGTCTCTCTAATTGCTATAGGTGCTAAATACGGTAATTGCCAAATGGGGCATCATACTCAATTATGGGCCAATTAAGTGTCGATTATAGGGGGAATATAACTTCTTTTGCTCTCAAGATGATGCCTTTACTAATCAAGTGCGTCACATAGAAAGCTTTCCTTACTACAGTAGACACATGGTGGCCAAAATTAAGGTCACAGTCACCATGTGATCCCAGGTCCCTTACCAAATCATGGGTAATTAGGGTATTATTGTTGATATGATAGTGTGAGGATAGATTGTGTTGAAGGGAATGATGCTGCATTTCTTTGCATTCAATTTGAGAACGTGATTAATACATCAGCCATTGGTCTGCGTGAGACTCTCCTGGAGTATACTGACATCATTTGGGGATTTGATGATTGCACCTAGTTTGCAGTTGTCTGCAAACTTGGTCAGCCACAACCCCCTTAGTTTTGACCTGAACTTCTGAGAAGTATATACAGCAAACAGTAGGGGGCGCAACACTGACCCCTGTGGCATTCCACTGGTAACAGGTCTGCTGGTAGATGTGGAGTCACCCACTTTGATAGTGTGTGTCTGTTTGTGAGTCATTTGGCAGCCCATGTTACAATGAACGGGTTTACATTCAGTTTGCTAAGTTTATCAGTAATGCCTGAATGTGGGACTGTATTGAAAGCCTTTGTCAGGACAAGGTATTCTGTATGCACAGATTTGCCCTCGTCAGTGGTCTTGGTCACATTTTGAAAGAAATCCACCAGATTTAACAGGCAGGATCTACCCTTCATGAGGCAGAATTGGCTAGGATCCAGGGTTTGGTGGTCACCTAGGTCTTTATTTATGAGGTCCACAATGATACACTCCATTGCTTTACAGATGAGACTGGTCAGGCTTATGGGTCTGTAATTCTCTGGGTCTGTTGCAAGGCCACCTTTGAGGAGGGGGATAACTGTTTCTGTTTTCCATTCTGAAGGAGGAACAAAGCCTGTGGTTAGGCTATGATTGAAAAGGGTACATAGTGGTGATGTTAGTTCATGTTTTAGCCTGTTTAGAAGACAGCCTGGGATGTTGTATTGTCCCATAGAGGCTGTGTTTTTTACCTTGGATAAGGCTTTGAGGACCTGCTCTTCAGATATGTAGGGTGAGAGGGGAGGGTTGGGGGAAGGTTTGTTGTAGGTTAGGGGGGGGATAAGGGAGTGAAAGTTTCACCAAACCTATCCTCTAGCAGGTTTGCTATCTCTGTGGGGTCAGTGTGTGAGATACTGTTGGTCACTAGTTCTGCACAAGCTTGGGTCCTACCCTTTAGATTACATACATAGCTGTAAAAAGTCTTATGGTTATCCTATGTTCTACTTGCTAAGTTTGTCTCAAATGAGTGTTTGGAGGATTTGACAAGTTGTCTTATTTATCTTTAGAGGCTGAGGAGGTTGCTTTTCCATTGCTGAGGTCTTGTTTTTGTATTCTTGGACAGCAAAGTTTTGCATTTATTGTAAAGTTTGTTGATGCTGGATGTCCAACATGGCAGCTTGCTTTTACTTGGAGCTCTAGCTTTGATTCTTTCTGGTACAGCTGAGTTTATACTCTTATGCAAGTGACTGTACATGGCCTTAGTGTAAGCTTCAGTATAGTTACCACTTCCAGCTTGGGGTGGGGCTTGAAATGCATTTATACCTTCAACTAAGAGGGTATAGTTTGCCTTGGTGAAGTTTTTTAGTCTGATTTCACCCTTTGTGAGTTCTGGTGGTAGTGCCAGCTCGAAGATGACTAATTTGTGGTCAGTTTTAACTAAGGAGGTTCTGACAGTTGTGGCAGTGCATATGTTTGACATGTTGGGAACCAGTTCTAGAATGTTTGTTCCCCTAGTTGGAGTATGGACAATTTGTTTCAGGGTATTTGAATTAACAAAGTCAAGGAACTTTTGGACTAATGAGTTAGGGCTAGCGTAGCTTTCCCAGTTGATGGTGGGATTATTGAAATCCCCCATAACCAGTGTGTTTGGTAAAATTTAGATTGTCTCTAGTTTTGTCAAGTGGGCTTCATGGAAGTCATGAGCCATGGAGGGGGATCTATAACTGGCTATGACTTCAATAGGGGGTCTTACCCACTGTAACCTGGGCCTGGAGTAACTCCATGGAGTTGTTCAGTCTTACTAGATGGGAAGTAAATTTTTCTTTGATATAGATTGAAACACCACCTCCTTTGGTTTTCATGTGTTCATTTTGTGGTCTAAAGGTGTGGAAGGCATTGTAGCCTTGCAAGGCTGGGGTACTCTCTGAGGCCTTGGACCAAGTTTCTGTGACTGCACAGACATCTACATCTTTTAGTAACAGACGTGCTTCCAGGAGTGCAGTTTTTGGTTTGGCTCCTAGCATTTAGCAGCATGACCCTTATTTTGTTCTGATTGGTTAATTTCATGTTGGTAATGTTTTCAGGGCCTTGCCTAAAAAATGCACTATGCGGGAGACAAAAGCCTTTGTCAGTAGCCAAAACCCTAGAACTGTCAGGTGCAAACCATCTCTGGCAAAGCAGCAAGGTTTGTCGAACATGGCTTCCCAGGCTGACAAGAACTGGATCCTCTTTGAATGACAACAAAAACTGGGCCAGTTATTGAAATTAATATTTTTTTTGTTTATAATGTGGCATCATTCTAGGTGAGGGTAATAGGCTGCTCAAGGCTAGCGACATACCTACCTGGGACACATACTAAGAGAGTTAGACCATGTCTCTCTTCATATAGTTGAGTGAGGTATGTCTCAGGTCTTTCACACCAACATGAACTATGACAGAGTCATACTAGTAGTTGTTGTTGAGAGCCCTCAGTGCATGCATGATCTGATGAATCCTGGTACTGGACAGGCAGCTGACCATGACTTTCCCCTTGCCCAGCCTGGTAAGTGGGGCAGCCATATGTCTCACTATTGAGTCTCCACTGTTATAAGAAAATTTGTTTTTTTGAGTGTTGCTCCTTACTGTCTTGGTGGGTGAGACACTGGTATTGCTCTATGTAATGGCTGCTGTATGTGGATTTACATGTTTGATGCTTACTATGACTTTGAGTAGTGGTATGAGTATGAGTAGTGATACTATGAGCATATGCAGTGGATGGTGATTTGACAACCCTCTCCATATTTTGAGTGAGAGAGAGTATGGATTCTAGAATCTTGGTTTTAATAAATCTTTAGCACTTTTTACTTGTGTGTTATTAGTAGAGGGTTGTCTGTGTACATGAGGCAATTGCTACACTACCTCAAGAGACCCAGGTCAACAAGGTTGGTCTGAGAAACAAGGGTAGTCCAATTGTCCATAATGCTAGGTTGAAGACTGTTGTCACTAGAGGTGGCTATTCAGACTCGATCACAGAGGAGATCAGTGAATGAACATTTATGCCTGGGGTTTAGGGAAAATGTGTTGACTTTAACTGTCCAGCTTTGGCTCATAAGTTCACTATGTGCAAACAAGCAGAAACCTGCTCAAAAGCAGGGCCTAAATACCAGAAGCTAAGAACTTGGAAAAAAAAAACTTTAAAAAGATTCAAAATGACCAATGAAGATGCTTATTCCAAGCCCTAGACCATCCTCCCTTTATCAGACAGGTCCCAGTCAGCACAATTCTCTCACAAAGGTGCAGACAGGCCAATCCAAGATGGCCTGGGAAACATGCTCAGAACAAATAAACTGATACAAACAGTTCCAGAAGCTCTAAGCCTGTATTTGGACTATGCTACCGCTACTAGCTACCCTACCTTCAGCAGGAAAGCACTAGAGAATGTTTAAACATTAGAATAACAGTAGTGAGACACTAACAAAATGTTTAAAATGTCAGATAATCAGCAAGGAGGCTCTAAAGAATCCTTTAAACAGTTACAAATCAGTTATTTAACCACTGCTTGGTGGTAAAACCAGAACAAGAAGAACAAACAGCTTAAAAACAGTGAAAATACCAGTAAATACTTAACAAACAGTGAAACTAACAAAAAAGCTTTGTAAACAGTGAAAACAGTAATAAAATTTGATTAAACAGGCACAGAATTGCAGCTCAACAGTGTAGTTTAGTACACAGTAAATAGATACAGTATAAAAGTAGACAAGCAGGTAATAAAAAAGTGCAGTAAATAGTGTAAATAAGAAAAACAGGCAACTTCTTTTATTTTGGAAGCTCAGAAGCCTCTAGTCATCTGGTATCTCAGCTCAGGGTTGTGGCTGATAGCCTTCCTCAGTTCAACTCAGTACAAACCAGCAGAAACCTGCTGAAATGTAGGGCCTAAATACTAGAAGCTAGGAACTTGAAAACATTTTAAAAGATTCAAAAGAACCAATGAGGATGCATATTCCAAGCCCTACATTGGCCTCCCTTTACCAGAAAGGACCCAGTCACCAGAGTTCTTTCAAACAGTCCAGCTAAGCCCCTTCCAATCCAAGATGTCCTGCAAAACATGCTCAGAACAAACAAACAAACCACTACAAACAGTTCCAGAAGCAGCAAGCCTATTTCTGGACTATGCTACAGCTACTAGCTACTCTAGTTTCAACATGAAAACACTATAGAATGTTTAAAACAGCAGAAAAATAGCAGTGAGACATTAAAAAACATTTAAGACAGCGGAAGTCAGCAAGGAGGCTCTAAAGAATGTTTTAAACAGTTAACAGATCAGTTATTTAACCACTGCTTGGTGTGAAAACCAGAATAAGCAGAACATATTATTTAAAAACAGTGAAAAATAACAGTAATTACTTAAATAGTGAAACTAACAAAAAGCGGTGTAAACAGTGAAAACAGCAATAACATTTGATTTAACAGGCACAGTAAAGCAGATAATTGCAGTACAACAGTGTAGTTTAGTACATGGTAGATAAATGCAGTATAAAATAAGCAGCAGACAATAAAAAAGTGCAGTTGTTTTTCTTTCGGCTTTTTCCCGGTAATGGGTTGCCACAGCGGAACTCCGGTTTGCTATAAAAAGTGCAGTAAACAGTATAAATAAGCCAAAAAAATCAGGCAACTTATTGTATTTTGGAAGATCAGAAGCCTCTAGTTGTCTGGTATCTTAGCTCAGAGATGTGGCTAGTAGCCCACTGCAATTCAGCTCGGTACAAACAAGCCTAAACAAGTTATGTGATACTTATATGTATTATCCTTTTGTTGTCTTTTAGGACACCTAGGACTATGCCACCCAGGCATCTCAATCCAAGAAAACCACCCCTCACTGACCCTGAGAATCAGGTCATTGTTGAAGCTTTTAGATGATGTGATGCCTTTCTGGTTGAGAGGGGATGTGAAGATAAGTCAAGCAGAATGCAGATTTGGGAGCAGACCATCACAAATGGTAATGCAGTAGGTGGCCACAGTAGACATATGACCAGGTGTACCACAGGGCCACTGACATGATCTCATCTGCATGGAGAAGAGCAGCTGCAGTGGGCCATGATCAGATGGGTACAAGGGGTTCTGCTACAGAGCCACCATTAACAGCAAATAAAGAGTTCCTGTCCACTGTCAGGGATTCAGACAGCGCCCAGGAAAGTGCAGAACTGCATGTAATTGACATTGGTGCTACTGTTTTAGGAATAGCAAGCATGTCCAGGAGGAGCTTCCAGGTAGGCTTTTGTATCTCAATTGTTAAATGCTGTAGTATAGTAAAACAATTTAAATCAATACGTTAGTTCTGTTCCACTAGAATTTTTTTGGGGGGAGAGATTGAAGATTTCTACAGTTAATAACGCATTCTGATTGATTACACATGGGCTTAGGTTGGACTTATCATCCAAGTTCTTGTCGAAAGCATAGTTAATAGACATATAAAATGGGGAAAAGTATTTCCATCTGTGTTACTGTTAATTGTGATTATGTTGTGTTTACCTATTGCTTAACTTCTTCCAGGACCATCTGGCATACAGAGGATACCACCATCTGTACATGGTAAGCCAAACATTTTTATGTCAGTACTGATGAGCAATTCAAAGAAATATTTTAATGTGTGATGTTGATGTCAGGACTGTTGTGTATATTGCTGTACTTTCTGATAGTGGTAGCACTGTTATTTTGTTAGCATATATTGGACTATAGCAGTCTAGATACTAATTGTTCCTGTGTTTGTTGCTTATTATCACAGGTGATCCTGATAGAGCAAGTGTGGGACTTCTGCCAACTGATATCAGATTATCAGCAGACTATGATGATGATGGTGGCCAAACAGAGGCAAGATCAGGGGTGCAGTGGTTGAACCTGACACTGAAGCTGACATATAGCCACCCATAAAATTCCATCAGACACAGCCAATAGGCCTACTCCTACCCATTCTAGTGACCCCCCACAGATATTAGACAGGTGGAGGGCAAGACGATCCTTCAAGCAAATGTGGTTACTGTAGCTTCAGTGCCTATTGACTCTGGGCATAGCCAAAGTGTGGGCGAGGTGCCACACAGGAAGGCTGTTGGGGTAGCTGGAGGAGGCCTGATGTCCCTCCTCCACCTGATCCAGGTGTCTCTTCCTGTGCCAATCAACATATGTTTAGGGCTGTCATGGAGGCACAGGCACGTTCCCATAGGGGCTCCAGAGAAATGCTTAAGGTTGTAGATTTGACACAGGCTGACATGAGTGATTGCCTCCACCATGTTGCTAATTCAATGGATTGGATGAATGACACCTTGGATAGAGCTGTGTCTGGGATGGTACATATGCTCGGAGAGGAACTGCATCTTCATGGGCATAGGTCAACTACATCATCTGCTGTTAGCCAACACAGCTGTGCCCGATCAGACCCCCATAGTGGCAGTACTTCCACTGCTCCATCAGTGTTTGAGCTGTCCACACCCAGATGGGGCAGGCCATGGGTTTGTGGTCCTGGGTGTACTCATGAGAGGAGTTCATCCAGCAGACATCAGTCATGTTCAGGTAGCAGCAGTGCATGTGAACCTGGGTGTGGAAGTGTCAGTGCAACTCTCAACAGAGCCAGTTCTGGGGGTAGGGGATGACATAGACTAACTGTTACCTCTACCATGCACAGCTCATACCTGTGTGACATACCAAGACATAGAGGAAACACAATGTTTGGCTGTGTTAATACAGACACTCACACACCAGTTTCACCTGGATGACCCCTACAGACACATAAACAACAATTACATGGTTCAGCTGTGCAGCTTAAAACTCATTTTATCTCACTGGACATTTGTTGCTTTATCAAAATGTCTGCCTGCTTCTCTTTTTTACTCACACACACTCCGTGACCTATTGCGTCAGCCTAGGCTTCCTGGCCCCCTCCCCCCAAGCACTCTGTATAAGTGAAGATAACTGTGCCATATCCATGTTTTGTATCCTTTGGATTTAGGGATACATAAGCTTTATGTCTGATGCTCAGGGTGCATAGCTGACTTGGTGCTTAGTATATCTGCATTTGTGATGTTGAACTGGTAATTGTACCTTTGACTAATATCGGTCTTAGAAAGTTATTTGATAGAAACAACATTTTCCAACTTTATTGTGAATGATTTTGTGAGGGTTGTGAAGTATGAAACTGCAATGTGTATCATTATTTTCTAACTTGCTTCTTTAATGATTTTCCAGTATAAACGTATGGTGCAAAACTGATGGCATGCAGTGACCATCACAACTTTTGAGAGGTATGACTGTGTAAATCTTTGATACTTGAGGCCTACTACTTAATAATGGACACATATATGTCAAATAAGTATCCGCTGTCACAAGTTAAGGTCATTTCTGTATAAATCTCCAACAGTTTACTTGCTTACACTATCAAGTAACAAAATGCAAGGATATGCCAGTCATTCATATTATTACACAATACAATCCAGGTTCAAAACATCCCTTGTAAATCTAGCAGTCGCAACACTTTTAGTTCATGGCTGAGTCTGTCGGATCCAAGCAGTACGCAGACATTACATGGGTAGGTAAGGTTGTGAGTGTTGCCTGGCATCAATGTTACTATATGCATATGCATAGGAGGAAGGTTTTAGGCCCTTAGGTGGTGAGTGAGTGTGCTATGCATTGTCTCCTAGCCAATGCGAGGGCATATTGAGCATGCCTGCGTCTTGCTACACCCACAGCAGCTTCTACTTCCCCCTCTGACTTCTCACCTGCATGTGGCTGTGGAGACATTGGCATTGGTGTGCTCCTTCCCCTTGATGATCCTGTTGAAGCTGTTTTCTCAGGATGATGCAGTGTAGCATGGCACATAAAGTGAATATTTCAGTACATGTCCATTGATTGTACTGCAGCGCTCCCTCAGATGTAACTAGGCACCGGAACCTTGACTTTAGCAGCCCAAACACATGCTCTATGATATTTCTGGTTTAAGTGTGTGCCTCTTTACGGCATTCTTCAATGGGTGTGTATGCATTTCAGATGGGTGTCATCAGCCACAGTTCCAGTGCATAACCCGCATCCCCCAATAAATGACCCTGTGGGATATCCCACCTAGTTAACATCTCATACAGCTGACAGGTGTGCCAGATATGTGAGTCGTGGCAACTGCCAGGATTCCCAGCACACACATTCAAGATGATTCCCTTGACATTACACAAAGCTTGGCAGTTGATAGCGTGAAATCCATTTCTATTAATGTAGAGACTTCACAGCTCTTCAGGTGGTGCCTTAATTTCTACATGTGTGCAACTGGTAAAACTCCTGCATATTTCTAGTCCTATCCTCCTCTTGGCTTGATTAATTAGCACAGAATTAAGCTGCTTATGCTGTAATTTGTATGCCATGGTGTTTACCTTGTCTGTGCATCTGTGCATGCCTCTACACACCATGTAGAGCTGCTTACTGAATCCAAAACTGTGCACTACAGTGTGCATGTTATGGTGCAATGCACACACAGTATTACATGCACCTGTATTTGAACCCAGTACCATCTGCTCAACAACAAATTTATCAATGCATTAACACGTGCTGCCATACAATGTTTTGTTATTCCAAGAGATTGATAATCATCCTTACGTGGAAAAACAAATAGGACTGTATTGACTGGATTAAGCAGACTCAGATTCAGTATCCAAAACTAAAACTATTATATTTTCTTGTGACATTCATTTGTTTGACTGACATATTCAGTGAAGTATATGAAACTCTTCTATTTTATTACTACAGTTTAGGAGAGTATACTCTGATTTGTGATAGCTGAAGACTTCAGAGCACGATATGTTGATATCTAACAACTGAAAATAAACATCTATCAATAATATGGTTAGTTTGTGCAATCAAATGCAACACATCCATATAGAGATGAACACTTATTATCTATAGTGAACACAAAAATTTACAAAGTATGCATCACATGAAGGAATAAAATGATAAGCACTCTGCAATGGCACCATCTGTTTATAGTCATATTGTTATATTACTAAACATATTAAGTTCCATAATAATGTTGCTGACTTTTGCCATTTACTTGCGAACTATGAAAAATGTGCTGACTATAATGGAATTAATGTTATCCGGAGAACCAATGTCTATTTATATTTGCAATTTTGATTAAGCCATGGCATGTTAGTAGAGCTGCAACCGTGGAGAAAGATTGAGCCTGTTGATTATATGTTAACTATCACTGCTTTTTATTGTTCATTCTAACTTTTTCCCAAGAACAATTGGCATTATAGCTGCACAAAAACAAACTTAGATGGCCCCCACAAACAATACCACCAGATGGCTGTACTTACGATCTTTATGGCATGATTTTCTTGCTTCAGAATATTCCTGATGAGTAATATGTTTGCAGTTCATTGTGCATTAGTAAAGTAATATAATACATGTTGTAAAAAAACATTTTTTTAAGATTAGCTTATCTCCTGCATGTCTTTATTGATTAGAAAGAAATAGGTTTGATGTCTTCTGGATCACAGGATCATAGGAAATACAACGTTATTGGGTCTTACCTGTGTTCATCCTCAGGTTGAACGTGCATTCTCAAGGATGCTAAGACAAGTCATACCCAGTGTCAATTTTGATTACCCATCTAATTATCCAATTCATGTTTGATGAAAGATAATGTATCACACTGCTTAGTATCCAGTGTAATTATGTTTGAGAGGTGGGGGCATTAGTGTGTTTTATTTAGCTGCTGTGGTGATTTAGATCTCTTGTTCTAGTATTTGTGAGCCTATTCAGTTTGTGGAGAACAAAAGCATAAGGACAACTGGGTAAATAATGGCTTGGAAAGCAAGGAAAATATCCTCCTTGGGAGTCTGTGAGAAATGAAGTAAAGAGACAGTGCTTCTGGTCTTTACTGGTAGCATAGGATTTATAGTTCAGACCAGAGAACTTCTTGGTTATGAACTTCTGTGACCTTTATAGTTGTTGTTGTGTTTAGTGTGGTAGGTCACAAAGGGGGCATTGTATTTAATAATTGGCTAAATCAATGCTGAATACAATGGGACAATGACCGTTTTTCATCAGAAAGCTATAGATCCCCTAGGTGATCAGCTGAACCAAGTCAAAGGACTTCCTGCCTACTTTTATTATGTGATGATCAAAGGAGAGGGAATTATCAATTCAGATACTGAGGTCTCTAATAACATTCTAACTCTGAAATTGAGTATTTTTTGTGTCGTATGCTGGGGTGGGGGAAAATATAGTTTGACAAAGGTGACAATTGTACACTTTAGTACTTAATTTCAGTATTCACAAGTATAAGTTCTTGTTGCAGGCCTTGGGTATTAGAGGGTGACTTGACAATGTCTCCTAATTTACAGTCATCTGCAATCTTGGTTAGCCAGTGATCTTGGTTTGTGGAATGGGGGTCAGAAATGCATATGCTAATCAAAGGTTTCCCAGCAAAGAGCACTGCGGAACATCATTAGCTACCCTCATGCTCTTTGATGAAGCACATGCTACTCACACCATATCAGTTCTGTCCTTTAGCCAGTTTTCTATTCTTCTTGCCACATAGGAGTCATTTAGTAATTAACTGAGCCTACAAGCTATGCTAGCATGGGTTATGGTGGCCATGGCCTCAATCAGGTCAAGGTATGCCACATATACAGCATGGCTCCTCTCTACAACTTATGCTACACCTTTGAAGAAGTTAGCCAGATTCATTAGACAGGATCTAGACTACAAAAAGCCAAACTTCTATGAGTCTAACCTGATGAGATTTTTAAAGTCATAGTTAATCAGGCCAGATGTAATATGGTCCATGACTTTGCATAATAGGCAATTCAGTTTGATGAGCCTCTAATTTCCAGGTTCAGTGGTGAGGCCACCCTTATGGAGTGCCATCATCATTGCTGTGTGCTAAACTTCAGGAATGAAGCCAGTGACTAAACTCATAGTTTAAGTACTGTCTCTACCAGGGCTTCTTTGGTATTATGTATTAAACAGCTAGGCATATCATCAGATCCCATGGAGGAAGTATTTTAGGCTTTGAGAACACCTTTGCTACATGATCTTTGGTGATGTTGGAGAGACTGAGAGCTTCAGGGAAAAGAGAAAATTGACTAGTCACTCACAAAGTAAAGTTGGCACTGAATTTGTTAGCTAGCATGTTGGAAATGCATACTAGGTCAGATTAGGTGGTAACATCCTGAATAAGTTCTTTACAATTTTGGATGATATTTCTTAGATTCCTAACATAGCTAACAAAGGATTTGTAGTTGCCCTTAGCTTCAGTTCTAACCTAGGTTCACGGAATGTCTTAGTATTCATAATATTTTTTTAATAAATTTTTAGTCAATATTTTAATGTTATCCTTGATGTAAGGGTCCTTATTTGTTGTATACTTTAATGAGTCATTTTTTCTTTTATTGTACAATTTCATTATTAGTAACCACAAGGCTGGATTGCTTTAAACATCCCATCATATTTAGATCTTGGAGGTATAGTCAGTTCTATACATTTATGTAAGTGGGCATAATGCTCTTTCATATAACTCCCTGCAAGGGTGATGTCTGGAGTTATGCTGGCATAAGTGAATCTTGAAAATTCTTCATAGAGTTTCATGTGATTTATATATGCGACATTCCTGAATTCACATATATTGGTTTCATGCGGTTTAGAGGTTCTTATGGTAAAAGTCACTAGTTTATGATTTGACTTAAACAAGGTAAGGAAATACTAGGAGAATAATACATGAAGAAGCTATACTCATAAAGATCAGGTCAAGAATATTTTGCCCACTAGTGGGTTTATCAACAACTTGTTCCAAGGTGAATTTTTATTTATGACATTTAAGAACATTTGAGCATGTCTTACATTTGAAGTGTAGGTGCTCCAGTTTATTAATGGGTAGTTAAAGTCTCCCAACATTGTGGATTTTTTTTTTATTTATAGAGAATTCACTGATTACAATCAGGAACCTTATGTAATTATCATGGGGCACAGAGAGTGCCCAATAACTTTGTGTATTTTATAGAATGGGGTATATGGAAAGGGTATTAATGAGATTGGAAAAGATTATAATTAGGAAGAGACAGGAGAGTGTTCAGATTTGGAAAAGAGAGAAAGAGAGGGACAGTAATATTGTTGGCTTCTATGATGATAAAGGGGAGACAACATGATTAGAGGGAATGAGTTGTGTTAAAGGGAAATTGATGAATGTATTATATTAATAGTTGAAAAAGCAAGAGTCATAATAGTGAGTTTATCCAGATGAGGTGGAACAAGAACAAGGCCAGTTCCAGGAATTTAGTAGGTAGTCCTTTTAGTTTTATTTTAAAGCAGATGGGGGAGGACATTATAATAAGAGCAGTAGGGCATATGAGAGTTCCACAATTTAGATACATAGGTGGTATATACAGTCACCAAAGCTACTGTATGATTTGTTTGATCTGGAGATGATTTGAGTCTCATGAGTAAATGAGCAAATGAGCCTTGTGGTAGTGTAACATTGCAGGAGTGGAGTGAGGATGGGTCATCTGTAAGGAAAGAACAGGATTCTGTGTGCCATTTGTAGTTGTGTATGTCTGATGCATTTCGTGAATTTGAGAAAGATTAGTTGTTTAAGTGCTACCCAGTGATGAGCTGAGATGCACAATTTGGTAACAAATTTGGCATCTTAGTTGTAGCATTGTTCTAGTTTTTGAAATTATGTTAAGTTAATGTTTGCAAGGATATGTGAGACATAAAGTAAGCTTGATAGGACATAGTGTGTAGCAATTATTCTGCATAATTTTACATTAAACATTGTGAGCCCTAAAACAGACCCCTGGGGGGTACACCTGATGTAATTATAGCCCAGTCTGAATACTGGCTTCATACTTTTACTCTTTAGCTTTGGTTGTAAAGCCATACTGCTGCCCAGATGATAATATATGCATTTACCTAATGCTTCTTTATCAATAACCAGATAGTGAGGGATGCTACTGAAGGCTTTTGAAAGCGCTAAATAAATGACACATACACTTAACCCCTGACCCAAAGTGATACTAACTCACAGAAGTCAACCAAGTTAATGGATATAGATCTGTTTCTAACAAATCCTGGCTGAGTTAGATAACATAATGAACCAATGTTGCAATTAGATTCCAATAAAGAAGAAGAATACATCTCTCAAAAGTTTCACTTAACAAGGGAGTCAGACTAAGATTCCTCTAGATTATTATTATGTCAGTAGCAACATCCTTGTGAATGGAGATCATACTGGCAAATTTTTATTCTGGTGGGACAAAACCATTCAACATTAATTTATTAAATATAGGTGTTAAACAAGGTACACTGGATATCTTCATATTAACCAAAATGTAGCCTACTGTAGTTCTTTTAGCTTAACTAAAGATTTTGCAACATATTCACTAATAACAAGAGGAACATTTGATGTTGTATCAGTTTCACAGAGCTAAAATTCCTATGATGATGAGTTGGAGTAAGTATTTGAAAAAAGCTCATTAAATATCTGAATCAGCTCGATAATCTCCTTAAATAATCTGTAGTTAAAATAAATTCGTCCTACAGCTTTACGATTTTTTTCTAATTATTTTGTTTACCTAAGAAAATAACTTCTTATTACCAAGAAGAGATAATTGATTCTCATAAAACTCCTTAGCTTATTTTTAATGCTAGTTTCACTTTTTTACATGCAACATTGTAAACTCTCTTTGCTCATGATACATTAAACTGTTTACAAATGTCAACTTTTTGTATTAATTTGAACATTAAGAGCTTATCATCCTCAAGAGGAACAAAATGTTTCTATTGATCACCAACATTGAAATACATCAAAAAACCCTGTTCATTGTTTCATCTAGTGAGTTGATTTCTAAAGCAATATTGCTATTTAATATTTTAGGACACTCATGTGTTACTTTGTAATCTCGAGTAACATCTAAATCAAATAAAGTAGAAAAACAAATGCCCACATGATCTGAGTTACTCATTGGATTTAATTGCTTTACTTTGAGTATCTTGCCAGGAATATTTTTCAAAACTTAACTCCATAGTGTTAGTTCATCTTGTTGGGAAATTCATCACCAACTGAATATAAATCATCATGATAAACATATCAAGAAACTCCTCATCAAAAGCTGAAACAAAAATAGCATTTGTCTAGTCAACAGAAAAAAGAGTTAACCAATGTCACATACAAAAATGTAATTAGTAGTCACCAAAAAAGTGCAAAGCTATTCTTATAAACTCAGTAAGGAAAAAATGAAGTTATCCCAGGTCTTTATGGCTTGTATTTTAATCAAATCCAGTGGAAAATTATCACAATTAGTAGACTTACAGGGTCTATATTAGATTACCGAATGCTTAAAAAAGTGAATGGTGATTTATCGACCTTATGTAAGAGAAAGTTTACACTGTCGAACTGTCAGAACAGGGAAAAAAATCTCGGTTCCAACAAAAAAATAAAAAAATAAAAAATAAAGCACTTTAAACATTACATTAAGTGAGGGGCTTCACCCCCACACCCCCCTACTTAAATATACCAACTCTAAGACTGCACTACAGTGCTGAAAACGGCAAAGTAACGAAGCTGCCAAGCAAATTCTTTTCCAAGGAAAGAATTTGCTTAAAAGCCGTTTTGATATTTTGCCATTTCAGTCTTTTAAGTTCGACCAAGACGCTTTTGAAAGAATGTGTCTTTGGTCTTCTAATAGGAACCCGTTTTACATGTGTGCAGTTGTTCATGGCAAATGTCTGCATCTAGCATGTTGTTTGGCTGTTGTGTTTATTGTTATGACTACACCATACACTGTAAACAATTTTAGTTTATATTTCAAGCACATCTTTTTCTTCATGAACACTGCTTTTTTTCAAGACTGTAGTCTTGAAAATGTTGACGATTGTCTCAGGATCAGAATTTTTAATAAAGATGGAAATGCTAAATAGTTATAATAGGCTGCTATATTCAGACAAGCAAAGGAGTCTTCTACAGCCTAGAGTCAGAAATAATACTTAAAAAATAGATTTTCAATGGTTTAAGAATTGCACTGCTTTTACTGCTGAGATTCAACTAATGTCCAACCTGGCATTATTGGTAAACGGCTTCACCTGTAGCTTCTTTCCTCAGTAAAATGCAGGCAAAATTGCCAATTGCAAACATGAGTGCTGTCCTGTCACCCTCCTGGTTATGAATATGATAATACCACATTTTCGGCCATCTAACCTGGACCGGAACACCAAAGGCGGAGGTGTGTCCATATTCATTAAGGATATCCACACCTCCAGTCTAGTTGCTCAGCATAATGCAGCCGAGGTTATCCAAGTGCAACTAACTCTGGGCAAAACTGCAATCCAAATTGTAACCTGCTACAGATCCCCCACCATGCCCCAGGATTCCCACTCATCTTTTCTGGATATACCGGAAAATATTAGGGTTCAACCAAACACCCTAATATTGGGCGATTTTAACTACCCCACCATTAACTGGGAAAACTACTCATGTACCAACTCCTTCACTCAGCGCATTCTGGAATTCATAAACTCTAATGCCCTGGATCAACTTATCCACACCCCCACCAGGGGCAACAATATCCTAGATGTAGTCATTACCAAAATGAGTGACTGGTGTTCCACACCTCAAGTCAACTCCTCGTTGGTCAGATCTGACCATAAGCTAATCACCGTAGATATCTACATCCCGCCCCCACCCCCCATTAAGGAAACCATGGTAAAAAATTTCTCCAAAGCCAACTTCCTGCTTCTTAAGACAGAAGTGGTGAACTTCATGACACCCATGCAGATGGACACTACAGTTATGGCTGCTGAATCCTACACAAATACACTCTATAAGCACTTACATGAGTGCATGAATCGTGCTATCCCAAACAGAACCAAGACGCTATCCTTTAAAAAAAGGAAGCCAATCTGGTGGTCCCCTGCCATAAACAAACTCTACAACAGAAGGAAGAAATTGTTGCAAAAGAGAGTAAAATCCCATGAATGGAGGAGCTCCCTGGTCACCCTCAGCAAACAGCTGAGATCCCTTATAAGATCCTCCAAAGCTAGTTATGAAAACATGATTGCCACTGATTCTAAGGACAACCACAAAGTATTCTATAACTATGTCAAGAATCGCAATGGCAACACCCAGATCTGCTCTGAGTTACGGCACAATGGCATACAAATTACAGAACCAACTGATATTGCCAGCATCCTGGCAGGTTCAGTACTAACTTTACCCCCCCTCACCCCCTAAAGGGCCCATATCTATACAGGAAGAATGCAGAGTCCCTGTAATCACAACTTCATAGGTAAAAGCAGCACTCTCTAAAGCCAAAAACACTGCATCCATGGGACCAGACAACATCCCAGGCTGCGTTTTACACGAACTTCAGAACGAACTGGCTCCCCACCTAAGCACCGTGTTCAATCATAGCCTCATGTCAGGCTTTGTGCCTACTGAATGATGCACAGCAACAGGTATCCCACTCCACAAAGGGGGAGCCACCACTGATCCTGGGAACTATCACCCTATTAGCCTGACAAGCCTAGTCTGCAAGGCCATGGAATATATCATCATGGAATTCATAAACAAAGACAGTGGTAACCTCCAAACTCTGGACCCCACCCACTTCGGGTTTGTGAAAAGCAGATCATACCTCCTGAACCTGATCAACTTTTTTGAGGCAGTCACCAAAGCCGTAAACGAGGGTAAGGTGGTTCACACAGCCTATCTTGACCTCGCCAAGGCTTTCAACAGCATCCCCCATTCTGGAATTATAGCTAATCTCACTAAACTAGGTATAAATCCCTATGTCACAAGATGGGTTGCCAACTGGCTCACTGACAGAACCCACACTGTAAAAAGTTGCAGACTCCAAATATGACTTCAAACCAGTGTCAAGTGGAGTACCACAGGGATCAGTCCTGGGACCTCTCCTGTTTGGTATCTACTTCTCTGAAGTACAGGCTAACACAGAAGGCCTCTGGCTAACAAAGTTTGCAGATGACTGGAAACTAGGAGCTATAGTCGAGTTCCCAAATGATGTGGACATCCTACAGAAGGGCCTCACTGAGACAGATGCCTGGTGTCAGAGCCATGGTCTCAAGCGCAATGCCAAAAGGTGCATTGTTATCCCCTTTGGTAAAAACTCTCTACCCATGAACTACCTCATAGGCGGCAGTCTTCTTAACACCGAATGTGTGATAAGAGACCTTGGGACCCAGGTGGACTCTAAGGTTAAGTACATGTACAGTCTGGGTTGGTTAGAACCCCCCCCCCCCCAAAAAAAAAACAAAAAAAATTTGGCATATTTCTGAAACTTTTTTCCCCAAATACAAACAAATGTATTCTTAAATTTGTGGAGATTTTAGACAAATTGTATCAGCCTGCCTCATTAAATATTCTGTCTTTACCATCACATATATAGTTCCAGCCAAGTCATTTTTGATTCTGTATTCTAATCCATTTTGTCCTAATCTTTCAGAAGTGCCACAGTTCCATACTGCATTTAGCAGTGAACTCAGACTCTGTTCTGCGTCTTTCTCTGTAGCACGTCTTGTGACTGTTTTTACTTTATATAAAAAAAAGTCTTTGCTATTCCTTTTGCATACCTCCATTGTAACCCTCCTGTTATAGTTTTCCATATCCTGGAGATATGCCACAGCACTAGACTAATGAGATTGCACAAAGTGCAGACCTTCCTCATATGAATCTCATCAGCTGTCATCACTGTTTTAAATGCCATGCTATTGTATGCTGTGACATTTACCACTGAATATAGAGTTTAGTGTGCCATGTCTAAATGATCTAGGGTAAGAATGCATAATTGCAACGCATCTGCATTACTATGCTTGTAAATATGGAACATCATATCTTAATGCATGATAAGAGGTTGGACAAAGTTGATTGAAATATCTCTATGCAGAAGAATAACGAAAACTGACACTAGGTGAAGTGCTTCATTAGAAGTGATGAGTAACAGTCTAATTACTGATAAACTTAATTAAATGCCTATGGGACGTGTTTTGATAACTACTGTTTTACTGCATTGTTGTAAAACTCAAAAGTATGATAAACAGAATTTTGTACAAATTTACTTATGGCAGTGAATGGTTTGCCATAGAATAACATTTGTGAATATTTGTATGGAGTGCACCTGTGTATATGTGCCTGTGTTTGAGTGCACGTGTACACAAAAGTATGCATGTTTGTGGGTGCATGCATATGTGTAAATGGGTATGTTTTGTGTGTGTGTGTGTGTGTGTGTGTGTGTGTGTGTGTGTGTGTGTGTGTGTGTGTGTGTGTGTGTGTGTGCGCACGTGCACACGCGCACATAGGTGTGGATGTAAATGCATACATATGCACAGCAGTGTACTTAATAATACTGACAGAGAGGGGCCTAAAATAGTGAGGTGAACCATGGTGAAAACCTTCAAAATGATTAACTTGCTTCTACATACATTCATATATGCATAAAGCATTTTCTAATTTTCCCATGATGCTTATTGAGAAACACAACATAAATAATAAATAACTGACTTTTGGATATTTTTATACCCCTTTTGTGCTTCCTACTATGTGCATTATGCTAATATTGGTACTGGTCTACACTGTATGGCTAGAATTTAAGATAATTGCATACCAGTGTAGTACCATCCTGACTGCAAGGCAGCCTTTAAACTAAATGCCAAGAAATGCATAATAGTATCCTTCAGGATGTTATCCACCTCTAGTAACTATCATATTGACTACACACCCCTAAGAGTTGTCACAGTAGTCAGGGACTTGGGGACACACATAGACCGTAATCTAGCCTTTCAGCATCACATGTCTATAGAAGTGAGGAAATCATTCTATGTTATACAACTTACAAAACAAGGTATGGCATCTAGCCCCAAGAAAGTCATTGCTCCACTGTATTTGGCATTCATCAGACCTATCATTGAGTACAATACCCCCTTTGGTATGCACCTAACCAGCGATATCAAACAACTGGAATGTCTACAGTGGTTCCTCACTAAAAGAATACAAGTCGTAAGTAACATGTCCTATGCAGACTTCCTCAAGACCCTATAGCTGCATTCATTCTGCTACAGGCGGTTGAGGGGAGATGTATGCCTGGCTTGCAAGGTATTGTCAGACCCTACTCTGATGGACCTCCTGCATAGCCACAAAACCAACAGAACCAGATTCACCTATACTAAAGACTTAAACCTTGCCTGTGATAGAAATAGGACACGCTGGAGATACAGTTATGTATCTCAGAGACTAAAAATTCACAAAGGCACAGGACCACCACGAGCTGGAATCAACAATTTATTTAGCGCTTTCATCAGTTATGAACTATGACTTCTTCAGAATAAATGCAATAAAAAAGACTCACACACACACACACACACACACACACACACACACACACACATATATATATATATATATATATATATATATATATATATATATGACCCCACCCTAACCTTAATAAATTAATTAGAAAAGTTGCCATTAGTTTTTAAAGTGCTAACACTCATAATAAAAATATACACATGTGAAAGAGTATATCATGTAACACAATTTCCTATGCTTCTATTATAATACACACATATATATATATATATATATATGTATATATATATATATATATATATATATATATATATATATATATATATTCATATATATATAAAAAACATCGATTATATCCTAAATATATAATAAAACTATGGTATAATAACCCTAAAATGTCTAACATAAAATTAGAAATAAACGTTTAATTTGAGTTTTAAAAAACTAGCTAACGATATAACTTCATTTAAACCTGGTGGGTACACCGCATTGACCCTCAATTGCCACAGCAATTCTTTATACTCTAAAAAGGTGTCACTGGGTCCCCCTCTGTCATCCAAAGCGACATGTTCTAATACATGAAATTTAAAATTGTGCTCAGGAAACTGAATGAGGTGTTTTGCCAAGGCATTTTTATTATTACCTCTCCCTATACCATAAGTGAGCTGGTAGATGCGTGTCCTGAAAGCATTTTTAGTTTTCCCCACATAATATCTTTCACAAACCTGGCACAGGGCTAAATAGACCACATCTTTGGTACCACAATTGCTCTTTTTCCAAGATCACACTACCCCATAGGCAGGTATTTCAGCATTATCTCCCTCTAATATAAACCTACATGCAGAGCAATGGCCACATTTCTTAGTATATCCACCCTGTTACATACTTTTTTCACTCTTCTTACTTTATACCATATTTTTTATACTATTTTTTTTTATATACCACTTTGGGTTTTTCTCCTATCTTACTCACCACTTGTTCATCATTCTGCAATAAAAAAAAATGTTATACAATATGTCTCTTAACTCAGAGAACTGGGGAGTATAGGTCAGAATCCATGCCCTCCCAAAGGAACACTGATTATCCCTTGTGGTACTACTTCTGACAGTGTTAATGTTTTCTGGTTCGGGCTGTGGGTCCATGCCCACACCTAAACCCAAAAGTGGAAAAAAATGTCCTCTTTCCCTTTTCTCAGTGACTTCTTCTAGGATCGGTTCTAAAAATTCATGTGGTTACCCTCTTTTACTCAGCATATTACATAACACATCTTTTTCATGATAAAACATATCAATCTCACTTATCATCCTAGCAAGTCTAACAAGAGACTTTTTCTGGTATATGGGGTGACAGCTTTCAAAGTGTAATAATGTATTCGAGTAAATGGGTTTCCTGTAAATAGTTGAAGTGAATTTCTTCACCTGCCTATTTGTATCAGTCCAAATATCCAGATAATTAATATACTCTACATTAGTTTCCACAGTAAATTGTAAGAAACTGGTACTGATATTCAAATAGTTGAAAAATTCTCGCAACTGATCCTGGCCCCCCCCCCCACAAAATTAGAATGTCATCTAGGTATCTGCCATAAAATTTACGTAACTTGTATAGTTCTGTAACAGAAACCTTTGTAACCTCCCATTGTTTAAGCACTATATTAGCAAACATGGGGTCACAAACTGCCCCCATGGCAACACCAGAGGTTTGTCTGAAAAGCTGACCTTCAAACAGAATGAAATCGTTTTCTAGGACCAACTCCATTAATGTCCTAAATGTAAGTATTCGGTCATATGAATATTGGGTATTCTTACACAAAAAAATCATAGATTAATCCCACACCCTCTGAATGTGGAATAACACTGAACAAATCTTTCACGTAAATTGTTACCCATATACTATCTTCACTATACAAATCCTGCTTGATTTTTCTAACCAGTCCCATGAGTCAGTAATAATATGGGAGAATTTAATCAAAACTTTTTTTAGATGATAATCCAAAAATGTGGCTATTATTAAGGTCTTACATGCTTTTGCATCAACAATTGGACTTAAGGGGGGTTGGTGGTGTCTTTGTGAATCTTTGGGATCCCAAAAATCGTAGGGATCCCTCGATTAGTTTGAGTCATAAATTCATACTCATTTTTTTGTATCTGGTCATTCATCAGTAGTTCATACAAGGTGATGTCAGCTTTCATATAAGCTATACTTAGTTCATTGATTGACACTTGTTCGTAACCATCACCATATAAATGACACAACATACTATCCACATACCTTTGCTGGTCCATCACCACCAACCCTCCCCCTTTATCTAGCTTCATAACCCGATTAGACTTGTCATTGCATATACTTAATAGCAAATTACTCTCTGCTACAGTTAAATTACTAGTCTCTATAGTATGTTTGTTCTTCTTACATGTATTTCTTATGTCATTAGTACACATCATGTCAAACAGCTGCAGGGAGGGGTGTAGGGGTGTGTTGTAGACACTAGATTTTTTACATTGTATATTATACATTTCAATAGAGTTGTTACCCAAAATTACATTTAAATTATTTTTCCTGACATAGATCATAAAATCCACTAGTGTTTTTTTCTACATTGGCCTTTTTTGTTGGTACAAAATTAAGGCTTCTTTGAAATAAATTTGCCCATTCTTCGGTCTCTCGGGCACTACCTAAATTAAAGATTTTAGTCCTTATGTTGGTTGAGGACTATCTCACAGTTGCCTGAATTCATATCAGAAATAACACTGTGTTGCTCTACCAATTGCTACTGTTCCCTCTGCCCCCCTCCTTATCCCATATATCCCTCTCCCCCATCCCTGTCCATTCCAGGAATTCCTGGGGCCAGATTAGTTGCTGTTGAAATTGTTCTGTTGGTTCCTAATCCTTTCGAATCTCCTGGGGGTACCCCTAAAGGGACATTGTCATAATTGCCATCATTCACATTGACATGGGTATTATGAAAACCATGCATGTCCAAAGCATTTTCTCCCTCATAAAAGGAATCTTCCTCTATTATATCACCCATTCCAGGATTATTAACCTGACTCTTTTTTGGCAGGGGGTAAGCCTTACCTGACTCATATTGTTTCCTGTCTCTTTCCAATGTCTTACTTTTTTGTCTTTTATACTGGCTATAATCTTATCAGTGTTAACAAAAATGACTTTATATTCATTAGTTTTCATAGCAAAACACAAATCATGCTTAATTTCATCATCCAGTCTACTAACAGTTTCTTTTAACACATTAAACTTTTTCTCATAGTCCTTCAATAATAACTCAGTTCACAGCCATGTCTGTTAAACAAATTGAGCAAATCTTTGTGCATATCCGAGTCTTTAACTAGGCCATTAGGAAACTTCCAGCACCTAAGGCCCTTGGGAATTTATTCACGCTTCAAACATTCTCGTAAATATTGGCTTTCAACTTGCAATTTCTTCAATTTTAAAATGTCATGCTCTAAGATTTTTAACTTTTGATCTACAGTACCTTGCACAACAGGTGATGCAGAAAAATCAAAGTCACCCTGTCCACCTCTGTTTATCAAATCCAGTAAGTCAAAACCCGGTTGTATTGAGCTGTTATGACTCGGGAACCTTCCCCGAGTTTGTCCGTTGTATAATCCACTGTTCTCGATGTTTTCTGAATGCTGGCTTCTGATGTTAGGACTCCGCTGCCCTAGGGGAATACTCGCCATTGAATCCAATGACAAAAACATGCCACCTTCTCCCTGGGGTCCAAAGGTTGTCGGGGACCAAGACCGATAACTTGTTCAGTCAGCATGCCAATAAGTGCTGACAAATTCCCGATGGCTTTAACCAGTACATCAGGGGAACTCCCAGCACCAGTAGTACTTTCCATGCCTGAATCCACAAACAGAAACTGCCAAACTCCAAGAACCAAAAATTCACAAAGGCACAGGACCACCACGAGCTGGAATCAACAATTTATTTAGCGCTTTCGTCAGTTGTGAACTATGACTTCTTCAGAATAAATGCAATAAAAAAAGACTCACATATATATACATAACCCCACCCTAACCTTAATTAATTAGAAAAGTTGCCATTAGTTTTTAAAGTGCCAACACTCATAATAAAAATAAACACATGTGAAAGAGTATATCATGTAACACAACTTCCCATGCTTCCATTATAATACATATATATTCATATATATAAAATCAATCTATTATATACTAAATATATAATAAAACTATGGAATAATAACCCTAAAATATCTAACATGATCTGAGTTTTAAAAAACTAGCTAACGATATAACTTCATTTAAACTTGGGGGGTACACCGCATTGACCCACAATTGCCACAGCAATTCTTTATACTCTAAAAAGGTGTCACTGGGTCCCTCTCTGTCATCCAAAACTACATGTTCTAATACATGAAATTTAAAATTGTGTTCAAGAAACTGAATGAGGTGTTTTGCCAAGGCATTTTTATTATTACCTCTCCCTATACCATAAGTGTGCTGGTAGATGCATGTCCTGAAAGCATTTTTAGTTTTCCCCACATAATATATTTCACAAACCTGGCACAGGTTTTTTTTATTGCATTTATTCCGAAGAAGTCATAGTTCACAACTGACGAAAGCGCTAAATAAATTGTTGATTCCAGCTCGTGGTGGTCCTGTGCCTTTGTGAATTTTTGGTTCTTGGAGTTTGGCAGCATCTCGGAGACTACCTCGTCTAATGAACAGGCTCCACATCCATGTGAAGCAGATTTCCTCCCTAACCCAATTCAAGTGTAACTTGGAAAATTGGATAGGGAACAGAAAATTCATCCCTGGTTTGGAACCTTTGTCTCTAGTGGACACAGGCAGCCTGTAAATGGTTCTTTTCCCAGGCCCCTACATGTTTCATCTCCCAAGCCCCTGATTATAGTTATTAAGGGTACCAGAGCTTGTCAGAGATTTGGGATGCATGGCTAGGCTTAAATAGGCCCTTGTGGTTGATAGGCTAGTAAACACCTATGAACCTCTGAACCTTTGGTGTATTTTCAACTATTAAGCATACTTAACAAAATCCTTATCTCGCCAGACTATGGCGGTATAGGAGTTGGTGCAGATCATAGCACAGGGACACACTGAGTAATGGAGGCATCAGAAAAAAAAATAATAACAATCATCATTGTCATCCAGACATTAATCTGAAACAATTTGAAATTATGCAGGCTGTTTGCACTGTGCCAGATTTATTGATGTGGCAGGAGACATTAAAGAGCCATTGATAGTTATTCCATTGGATTTTTTTAAATGATTCAAGGAATTACAAAAAAAAAAAAAAAAACATAAGTTATACACCTATATGTCCGTACAGCTCAGTGGTACCTTTCTGATAGGCCTTAATCCTGGAATATTGCATTGCTTGAATATTGCATTGTTTGAGGGCAAATGAACAGTCGGAGTGGCAGACCATTCAACTACTTTTCCACAGACATAAAAAGAAAGAATCAAGGAGAGCATGTTAACAAACAAGGTATCACAGTCAGCAGCTTGCATGGAAATTGTTGTATACATCACTGATTTAAAGGTAGAACACTTCACACTAATTATGCCTTGGATGACTTACATATGGCTTACATTATATGCATACCATGTAATAAATGATATGGTGTATGATTTATTGTTGGAGCCACAAATGATCTTTGAATAACTTCTTCTGACCATCAGACTACAATGCAAAATTAGCAAAGCTGCACTGTCCTTTACTGACCAGATTCCAAACTTGAAGACTAATCGGTAGAATTTCAACATTTGCAATGGCTGCAAAGAGTATATTTTGTATAAAACTGAATGTAATCTTTCATTCAGGATCACAATTATGTGTGCACAAAGATGACATCACCATTAGCAAACAGAAATGCAAGGACATTCATAGAAACAAGAATGATAACTACGTGTAGTAGAGAATATTTTTAGAGCCACTGGTGTTACTACTCGTTCAGTGAGCAGAATGACTCCCAAATTTATTTCCTCAACACAATACCTCAGTTCTACAGACCCATTCCTATTTCTTAAACAGCTTCTGCACATTATTTATTGTCATCTATACAGCAACAGAAATCAAAAACTGTTCAATAATACAACACTCCATGGAGGTAAAATATTCACCATTTATGATAAAAGATTGGTGATTATGTTCCATATGACACATTCTCCCATGTATATGTTAATTTTCCATAATAACCATCAAGGGCCTAGCATTTTTCATTGGCTGTTTGCTAAGTCGTAATTATCTGCTGTGGCAAAAGGGGATAGGAGACTTAACCAGATGTGACTATAATACTCTCAGATCATATATAAGCTGATATTATAGCACTAACATTAGATCCATGTATTCTACATAAATAAAAAAGAGGCCTGGGGGACCCTCTATATGGAGAAGTTACCATAAAAATGATTATATCTTTTGAGTCCTCATTCTGATTCATAATTTACACAGACAAAGCTGAAGCATAAGGACTATGCTGCTTTCTATATCAGTAAATGGAACCCAAACGTGGTGGTGAGCTACAAAGGAAGAGAGCTGTGCAGTGTAGGATAAACTGACCATGTTTAATTTATCAGCAAAGAAATCTCAATAAACTGTTCTTGCCTAGTAATATTCAAGTTGAATGTGGATGCATATAGTTTCTTCTTTTCTTGAAATTTATAATTTTAAATGGGTTTATACTGGTAGTATAATAAAGATAGTACAACTTGTATTTTTATGCATTGCTTATAAACCAGGTCAAAAAGTGAGGTCAATTGCAACAGAACCATATGGCAGATATGAATTCATCATTCTTTATGATCAAAACATAGCCCCAAAAATCTATGTAGAATCAAGATGCATCTTTTTAAAAAAATACTGAATAACCAAATAGGTACAGTAATATTTTATGTTGTAACAATACTTCTTAATAGTATGTTCCAAATTTCACATAGGTCTGCTTTAAGGTTAAGCACTGCTTAGACATTCTTACTAAAGGATACAGTATGCCAGCAGAAGAATACAAAGAGGAAGGAGGCACATGACAGAACACTGCAGAATAAATTAAAGCTTAAAAGGAAAAAAAGAAAGAAAGTTAGAGAAAGGAAACAAAAATGAGATGTCTGAGTGTCTTGCAGAACAGGTTTCAATATCTAATTCTAGCAGAATTTCAGAAAATTTAAGACTGAAGAAATATTTCCAAAAGCAATTTATTCAACAAACTCCAATATGCAAAATACCTTTACAGTATATAATTAACATGTAAAGCGATCTTTTTCATACTCTGCCAAAATATTGTAACTCCATCTCTGGAAAAACAACTATTGCCTTCTCTGTTACAAGTTTCAACACAGTGCCTGAAATGTACTTAATGAAAAGTGCAAATACTGCTACTTCAAGCAGTCCTTTACATAAAATGTCCTGCAACCCATTTAATGTGACATTTGATTTGATTCTTTTAACATCTCATTTCTATTCTGAAGCCATCAATCTTCCTTCAT
This sequence comes from Protopterus annectens, assembly GCF_019279795.1. NCBI lineage: Eukaryota > Metazoa > Chordata > Ceratodontiformes > Protopteridae > Protopterus > Protopterus annectens. The sequence goes on from NC_056728.1 coordinate 1,190,578,689, forward strand.
TGTTGATTACATCGACTACTTCATCTGGATTGTGCTATTTAAAGAAAACTGTGGAAATTAATGTTTCTGATAATGGAAGCTGATTGCACTGTATTGTATAATTTGCTTTTAAAGCAATTTTTCTTATAAATACAAACACAAGAGTAGCACAGATTTATAAATGACGACTTTGAAGTAGTTTGGAATATTTCTTGACTACTAGGCTAAGAATAGCTATGCTTATGCTGCATTACAACTGATAAAATTGCAAATCTGGTTAGTACAGTTTTGAAAGCATGTTATTCACAGAGTGTTACAAAAATTTCATTTGGCATTATTCAATACTTCAAAACATAAAACACTTATATAAAATCTGCCAAAAATGTGTATGCACTTCACTGTAAAATGAGATAACCCATTTTTACTGCTAGGATATTTTTACTTATCTTAAACGATAAATTTTTTGCTTATACACAATGGCAGATTTTCTATTGTGCAGTATTCATGTACTGTTACGTTAACGACTCTTAGGTTATGTTTGCTCCAAATTTTATTAATACATTTAGTATGAACATTTCTCTGTAAAAACAGGTTACACTATTAATAATATAACTGAACGTGCATGTTACAAGAATGTCCCCCGGATTCACTAATCTTCCGTGAAGGACTAGCTTACTCCTACACCGAAGCACCCGTGTAGGAGAAAGATGGCAGCACGCCATGCATATTAACGAAGGTGAGCTGCCTGACCTCCTAGGCTTACACGGAGCGTGTATGAGTGCAGGGGGCATGTCTGAGCGCAGAGCTCTCAGAATAAACATGCCTCTGCAATGTAGAACAGCACAAAGTGGAAATAAATGAGCGAGACCGCTCATAGGTGTCTGCATATCCCCACCAACAGTCCCCCATGTGTACAACAGCAACAGGACATAAAAATCAAAAGAAGAAACCCCTTTGTCTTATTTTAAAACTCCGAGTACAGCTAACCGTAGGTGCGCGGGTATGCCCATTGCTTAGCTATGGTTAAAGCAGCTTAAAAGGCTGAAGAGGATAACAAGGAAGATATATGCAAATGAAGCAGCACAGTAATAATGTAGTGGGCAGAGCATTCACCTAATGAGCAGGCATTTCTGGTTCGAGTTCCACTGCAGCACAGTCTATTTTACATGTAAAAGCATGGTATAACCAATATTTTTATCACAAAACCCACTACTAAATAACATATATTTATGAAATGGAGTACTGCAGGAAATGCACATGTGAAGAGTCAATATCATAATGAATAAGGCCCTAGTAACCAGGTGTAAGCACAGATAAGCAGTAGTAAGCATATGCAAGCACTAGTAAGCGTGTTTAAGTGCGTGTGCACAGGGGTAAGCACTGCCTTCACAGATTAAGCAAAGGAGAAGATAACTGGGTGTAAGAAACTGCGACCGGAAGTTAGCAGTGCTTACCTCCGTGCAAACCCGTGCAAACCCGCTTACAACTGCTTTAAAGTGCCTTAATCACTCTGTATCCAACAGGCATTGTTCTACCCAATAACAAAATAAACAGCTATGCAGGTCTCGAAACAAGGACCCTATACACCGTAGTCTCAGTAGTTTTCCACCAAGCCATCACAGAAGTACAGAAGAATGAGGTATGGGTAAACATGTCCTCACCATAGTATAACCAAACTGAACCTGTGAAAGGCATCAGTATACAGTTATATGTGCCATAACCAGCTACATAACATAAATATGTGAACTGGAGTACAGCAGTAAGCCCAGAAGTAAGGTGTACTTGTAATAGAGTGTCAAAGTCCCCAATAAACACAAAGACCCCACAGAGTGTACACGCACATCAATAAGGGATACAAGGCATACACATATAAGGTGTAATGAATAATAACACAATGCCAAATAGGCATTATAATGAATGTCTACTGTAGGAAACACCAAGCATTGCACAAGCCAGTGTAGGAAGTGTGAGCAATGTGTACACCAGCTAACTCTTTGTGCTCAGTGGTATACCCCTTTAAACAATGCCAGCCTTAGGTAAGCAGGTTTGACCATAGCTTAGTCTTTTCAAAACCAGCCAATCACAGAAAAGTGCAGGAAATCGGCTCTACTTAAACCCAAGAGGCAGGAATACAGCTCATAACTGGCTGTAGCTTCCTCTTGCAGGCACTATGGCAGTAAGGGGAGAAGGAGTGCGCTTCCAGGCACAGCGCTGGTGCATCCAGGATTCTAAGGTCATGGCTGGACTCCTAGTTAAAGACCATGCACAAAGACTGCTGCAGGGCCAGTACCAGTGCTCCCAATATAAGGTAGAGGCCTGGGACCATCTCGCCCGTGACCTCACCAGTGCCACTGGCATATCCCAAACTGGTGAGCAGGTCAAGCACCACTATGCCGACCTGAAGCTGCAGAAGGGGGATCTCTTGGAGGAGTGGCTCCAAGAGGCTAGATCATTAGGGCATGTCCCAGCCATGTGTAAGTATCAGTCCACTACCTGTTTAATAATTGCCAGCTCAGGTATATCATGGATAGGTATGGCTAAATATTCCTCTTATGTTCCCCACAGCTGCAATGGAGTGGGCCGCGAACCAGGAGGCCCACATCTGCCACCGGGTATGGTTGCGACATGAGGCAGGTCAGTAATACTCATGGTTTTATTGTCATAGGAAATAAAAATGAAAGCAGTAGTAAAGTAATTGATAGTATAAAACTTGTACTGTTCAAGGCAAGTACTGCATACACTAGAGAATATGGCAGGAAGAGTCTCATATTGTTAGTATGGCAATAAAAGTGTAATACCCTGACAAAACAGGTCTATCTGCTGGACTGTATGTGTATAATCTGGTATCATATGGTAATGTAGATTTGCAATCATGTAATAGTACTGCAGTATTAAGCACTGTTACCCACACCAGGAACCATAATGTGAATGTGTAGGAATGCCTGTATATGACAGGTGTAATCCCCAGAGGCCATTTAGTACAATGGAGAGACACATAGACAGTAAACAGGGGAAATGCAGACAACAAAACCCGAATGGCACATGCAACTGAGATGTAAACAGTTCTTTTATTAGCACACACAGCCACGTTTGAATCCTGCCAGTGGTAGTAGTCTGCATACAGAATTATACACCACAACTGTACAGATATGTCCAGACTGTCTATTAAAGTGGCCCATATCTAAAGCCTATCAACCTGTCACTCTGGGAAATCAATGGGATGATCCCAGACATATAGGCAACAAACAGGAAATAAAACTGATTGACACACATCTATGACAACAAACCTGGCACACTTGCAACTCCCTAATACTTTATGTGACTAAGAATCCAAGTATGTCCCATTTACACCCCAACCTGTTAAGCTGTGGTCAGAGTGTGTACAGTAACAGAGTGAGATGTATCTGCACAATACTAATTTGTAATCTGGAACCTTGTGTGGCAACAGTCAGGTAGTGCTAACAAACATTGATCCCACAGGTACGTTGGATAGAAACAGTGTGCTGTGAAATACAGACCAATATAACCTGTACTGGTACCGTCCACCCTGGTATTGTAGGGAATCGTGAGTGTTGCAGTTTCTCTGAACAATAAAGTATCACTGGTTACTCTTGGCCACACTGTGCTACATAATATAACTGTGTAGGAAAGCATGTATATGTGTGTGTCAGGTCACTAAAGGTGGAAAAGGGCAATATTCTAAATATGTCCAGGCATACCAGCATGTGGTCAACAGAGCAGAAAAAGTAGGATAGCATAGTGCAAAACATCAACCCAGAATCCGGCCATATGTGTACAAACAGTTAGTCAGTGTTAACAAACATTGCCTCCACTGGTATACCAGGTAAGAGGTGTATACTGCAGGTAAAACCGGTTCATGTGTAATGATGTTGACACATATCAGTGTCCAATATAGGTCTATAGGGTAGTGTAGTAAGACTTGTAATGTACAGATAACAGCACTGACTAGGAACGTAATGTGGAGTACATGAATATACTACTTGTTAATTGACATCTTTCTCTCCCCCCACCTTATCTCCAACAATAATCAACATATCCACCCCAACTGATATGTACTGACTCTGATAATGGGCAATCATTTGATAAATATTCTAATGGTTCCCATGCTTGTGACATACTGAATTATTCCAACATTGTTGGCATGGTGCACCAATTTACCTGCATGCTGTTCCTGTTACCACTGTGGTCCCATATATGCATGTGTTCTGTTTGCTATGCAACTGTTCCGTATCTGGTGTCTGAGTTAATGGGAATATCTATGCATGCTGTTATACCTAACTCTGGAATGTGTTGACTATTACTAACCCATATATGATGTTAAAATCTAAACACTATAGCATGCTTGGAAAGGACGGTCCCAGTGGACCCACCTCTCCCACCTCAGCTGGCCGAGGCACCAGGCACCAGCATGTCTGAGGCCCAACCCCACACCTCCCTGTCCATTGGTCCTGCACCACCTTTGGGTGGAATCACCTCAGGGGATGGGGCTCGCCCCCCCCGGGAGTGGGCGTGGACAGGCTCCTGTCATCCATCGCCAGGTCGGGGTTGTGGTGCATACAGCGATCAACGCCCAGGTCGGTGATCTTCTATGCCAGCTTGAGGGCCGCTTTTTGCAATTAAAGAGTCAGCCTGGCTCTACGGCTCAGCCCCAGCCCAGCAATCTTCAGGGCTGTGAAGGGGCAGTGGTGACTGCCCATGGGTGGGGACCTCAGTCTCACTGTTACCACTAGGGAGTATGTGGGCTTCTGATATCCCAACACCCCTCCCCATCAAGGTGTTTACCCCCCACATGTGTCATATACCACCCCTGTATGCGTCTTGTGTGTCTTGTCTGTTAACCTACCCAACCTACCTCCCTAAATATACCTACTACCCCTTCCTAACATCCTACTCCCACCTGAAAAAAAAGGCAATCTGTTCCCACAAAAAATTCTCGCCCCATACATAGCTATCCATTTCCCACACATGTCCACTGGACACATGTAATCTGATCTACTTGGCATTACAACGAATTTATGTTGTCCTCACTCCCCTCCCAGGGGTTTGAGTGTCCAAATCTACCACCAAATTCAGTATATATGCACAGTTGTTGCTGTGGAAGAAATGGGCAGCTATAGACCTTCCCTACACCCTTCCTGCACATCCCTAGCTATTTTCCCTACTATATTTCCCTCTCTGTGCCCTTTTTTCACCACTTTCCTATCAACCCTTTTTCTTTTCTTTTAAAGAAATTAGCATGGGGGTAAGTGGCAGTAAGCACTTTTAAGCAGTAGTAAGCGGGATTAAGACTGTTTGCACAGGGGTAAGCACCGCCTGCACAGTTTAAGCAATTTAGAAGCTGACTGAGTGTAACCAGAAGTTAGTAGTGCTTAGCTCTGCACAAACCCACGCAGACCAGCTTACAACTGCTTTAAAGTGTCTTAATCACTCTGTATCCAATGGCCAGTCTTCTACCCAGCAACACAATAAACAGCCTTTACAAGGCATGAACCCAGGACACTACACACCATACACAAAGTGATTTACCACTAAGCCATGGCAGATATAGGTTCATAGGTTCATAGGTAGGTACTAGGCTATCTGCCCAAGGGCATTTATAAGCCTTGCCAAAGTGTCAGCTTTTACCGCCCCATTGATTAATTAGCTGAGCCTCTGTCAAGAAGAGCCAATGAAGAGATCTCAGGGGTGTATTTTCTGTTACCCATCCACTCATCAAGGTTTCTCTTGAAGAGTGTTAGTGAGGGGCTCTGCCTAATGTAGTTAGGAAATTTGTTCCAAAGCATGGGGAATCTCTGTGACAGAAATCTATCCCTCCAGCATTTTCTATTTATTGTTGTGGTGAGGTTTAGCTCACTAAAGCGAATGGCTCGCAGTGACTTGGATTTCTTTAGGTAGAGCATGTCCATCAATTCTGAGTTGAACAGGGCTTTGTAAGTCAGGCAGAGATCACCTCTGAGTAAGCAATATGCCACTGAGTACAGCTGGAGTTTTTCCAGTCGGACTGCATAGGACATATGTTTGATACCAGTAATCCTCTTGGTGAGGTACTTTTGTGGTCTTTCCAGCTGTTGGAAGTGTCTTGTGAGGTACATCCCAAACGGGGCATTGTACTCTATGATCGGTCTGATGAGTGATGAGTAGAGGGGCACTATAACTTCTTTATTTCTAGATGTGAACCCTTTAGTAATTAGATGGGCTACATAGAAGGATTTCCTAACTACTTTGGCAATATGATTGTCAAAGGAGAGATTACTATCTACTTGGGTCCCCAGATCTCTTAATACCTCTTCTGTATTAAGGGGGATGCCACCTATGTGATAATTCATGGGTGTTTTCTTTTTCGCAAATGGGATGACTGTGCATTTTTTGGCATTTAGCTTGAGACCATGATTTTGACACCAGATGTCCATCTCAGTAAGGCCCTTTTGGAGAATGTCCGTGTCAGCCAGAGAGTCAATTATGGCTCCCAGTTTGCAGTCATCGGTGAACTTTGTTAGTCCTCCTGTGTTTGCCTGTACTTCTGAGAAGTATATGCTGAACAGTAGGGGTCCCAGGACCGAGCCTTGTGGGACACCACTTGTGACTGGTTTAGAGTCGGACCTGGAGCCTGCTATTCTTACCGTGTGAGTTCTGTTTGTAAGCCAGTTGGCAACCCATCTCATGACGTAGGGGTTTATGTTCAGGCTGGTGAGTTTTTTTATAATTCCCGAGTGGGGAATGGTGTCAAAAGCCTTGGCGAGGTCAAGGTAGGCTGTGTGAACTACCTTCCCCTCATCTATGGCCTTGCTGACTGTCTCAAAGAAGTCAACCAGGTTTAGTAGGCATGATCTGCCCTTAACAAAGCCGAACTGGGTCAGGTCAAGTGTTTGGAGGTTCCCAGTGTCTTTGTTAATGAGTTCCATGATGATGCGCTCCATAGCCTTGCAGACCAGGCTAGTCAGGCTTATGGGGCAATAGTTATCAGAGTCAGTTGTGGCCCCTCCTTTGTGGAGCGGAATAACTGTTGCTGTGCGCCATTCTATGGGCATGTAGCCTGTGAAGAGGCTGAGGTTGAACATTGTGTTTAGATGGGGGGTTATTTCATTCTCTAGTTCGTGCAAGACGCAGCCTGAGACACCATCTGGCCCCATTGACTCTGTGCTTTTGGCTTTTGAAAGGGGTGTTTTCACCTGTGCATCTGTGATTTCCAGGACACTACACTTTTCTGGTATTGTTGTTTGCCCTTTTGGGGGTGAGAGGGGAGTGAAGTTTGCACTGAATCTATCTGCCAGGATGTTGGCAATTTCAATGGGTTCAGTATATTTTGTGCTATTTTGCACTAGCTCAGAACATATCTGCGAGTTGCCACTTAGATTCTTAACATAGCTGAAGAAGGCTTTGTGGTTATCTTTCAAATCCTTGGCTATTTTTCTTTTAAGGTTAGCCTTGGAGGATTTTATGAGGGACCTTAGTTTCTTACTGATACTGATTAGGGATGTCTTTCCTTCTTGGAATTTGCTATTTTTCTGAACTAGTTTCCTCCTTATATTGTACAGCCTGTTTATGGCAGAGGTCCACCAGACTGGTTTCCTTCTCTTAGGGGAGTGAGTCTTAGTTTTGCTAGGGATGGCACAATCCATGCATCTTTGTAGGTGCTCATAGAGTGCATTTGTAAAGGTTCCTGCATCTTGGACACTGTTATCCTTTGGCGTTGCGGCTGTGAAACTGACCACCTCTGTCTTAAGTAAGGTGAAGTTTACTATAGAAAAGTTTTTCACTGTGGTTTCCTAGGGTGGAGGTGGTGGTGTGGTGTGGACTTCCAGAGTGATTAGTTTATGGTCCGATCTAACCAGTGATGGGGTTGACCTCTGGTGTGGAACACCTGTTGCCCATGTTGGTGATGATCAGGTCCAATATGTTTTCACTTCTGGTAGGGGAGTTTACCAGTGGATCCAGAGCATTTGAGCTGATAAATTCCAGGAAGTGATGGACCTGGGAGTTTGCACTTGAATAGTGTTCCCAGTTAACGGTAGGGTAATTGAAATTGAAGTGTTCGGTAGGACCTTCATGTTTTCCAGTGTCTCCAGAAAGGCAGAGTGGTAGTCCTGGGTCACGGAGGATGATCTGTAGCAGGCCACAATTTGCATTGCAGATTTGCCAGATGTTAGTTGCACATGGATGATCTTGGAGGTATCATGCTGCACCACTAACCTGGAGGTGTAGGTATCCTTGATGAATATGGATACACCCCTTCCTTTTGTGTTTTGGTCCATGTTCTGTGGCCGAAATGTGCGGTATGAGTTGTAGCCCGGTAGTGCTGGGGTGCTCTGAGGAGCCTTGAACCAGATTTCAGTTACTGCACAGATGTCGACATTCTCCATACTGAGGAGTGCTTTGAGTGCGTGCATTTTGAAATTTAAACTCCTGGCGTTGAGTAGCATAACCCTCATTTTTTTATTTGTGCTGTTTACGGGGGTGGGTTTGACTTTTGAGCCTTGCCTAAAAAAGCCACTATGGTGGCAGCAAGTGCCTTGGCCAGTATTCAAAAGCCTAGGGGTAACAGGTGCAAGCCATCTCTTGCAAAGCAACGGGGCCTGTCGAGCATGTCATCCCAGGCTGACAGACACTGGATCCCTTTTGAATGACACCAAAAGCTTAGCCAATTGTTGAAGTTGATCATTTTTTCTTTATACTGTGGTATAATTCTTGGTGAGGGCAGGATGCTACTGAGGGTCAGAGTCATACCCGCCTGGGCTACATGATCAGAGAGCTCATCCATGTCTCTTTTCACGTAGTCCAGGGAGGTACAGCTCAGGTCATTCACACCAATATGAACAATGACAGAGTCATATTTGTACTTGTTCTGGACCTGATTGCTTGGTTATGTGGTGGATTCTGGCTCCTGACAGGCAGCTAAGAATAACCTTCTTCTTGTCCAGCCTAGTGAGTGGGACATGAGTGTGCCTGACTATAGAGTTGCCTATTACTAGTGTGTTAGTTATTTTATTTCGCCTTAAGGGCTGTGATTGTGTGGCACACTGATTTTATGTTTTATGTGTTGCCTGGTTTGTGACGGGAGGTGCAGGTGTTTTGGGTGTCTGCTTTGGAGGTCTGTGATGCTTTTGCAGGTTTTTATTTAGAGCCTCCGAGTATGATTTTGTGTATTTATGTGTATTTTTTGCCAGTGCTGGTTTAGTATGTCTATGGGAGGCTGGAGGTGTGGTGCAAGTGTTAACCTTCTCCTCATGACTGCCTATTCCAGTCTTGGGTGGAGAGAATTTAGCCTCCAATTTAGCTATATAATTGCATCTCTCACATATGTTAATGTTTTGTATATACACAACCCTGATGTTTTCACAAACATATCATCCATCACAATCAATCAACGGTACAGGAAATATAGTAATATTATACCACACAACCTCTTAATGCAAGAATTCTGGACAAAGTGTGCCTAAATGTGGGTACAAATAGGGATATATGTCAAATACTTGCTCTAATACACTTAAAATGTCAGTAGTTACACAGTTATATGTATCAGAACACATATCTTGAAGGAGATGAAGTCTGAAAAATAAGTCTCGGCACTAGTTACTGACTTCAGTCCTGAGATGATCCATATCAATTGCCAAGAGAATGAGGTACAGGCCAAAAATATGAGCTGGACATGCATGGACATATGGACAGATATATATCTGTAAATGTACACAGATAGACAGCTATATGTGTATACATATATATATAGATATATATATATATATATATATATATATATATATATATATATATATATATATATATATGCATATGTGTGTGTGTGTGTGTGTGTATGACTCACAAATAATCATATAACATCAATTGTATATAGCTAGATAAATATGTTCATATGTATGTGGGTGGGGGTTTTACATTTATAATTATGTAGATATACATACATATATATATATATATATATATATATATATATATATATATGGATCTACCTCACTTGGTTGACATTTCATATGGTCGAATATTCATTTGGTCGACAGTTCATTTGATCGACAAGCATTTTAAGTGGGGGGCTTCACCCCACACCTCTAATGTGGGGCTGTGCCCCCCACACTCCCCCTAACTATATATATCAACTCCAGGGTTGCACAACATTGGCGAAAGGGGCAAATGCTTGTCGATCAAATGAAATGTCGACCAAATAAACTGTCAATCAAATGAAATGTCGACCAAGTCAGGTAGACCCATATATATATATATATATATATATATATATATATATATATACATACAGATAGAAATATGTATAGCATTTCCATATGGGAACAAAATCCTGAACCACTCACTGCAACATAACAGACCATAAGCACTGTTA
>NC_056728.1:1190594033-1190596533 GCF_019279795.1 Protopterus annectens
CAATGATTTGTACACCTGTGAGGTATGATGCACAGTACAAGGTGGGTCAGGGTCCCTCCTGCATGCAATCTGAGGTAGGTGTCCATACAGACACTGATGATGATGATTATGGTACTGTTGAGGCCCAGGTGGGGTTGTAAGAAGCTGACACTGCACCATCATTTGTCATCAGCTTCCTAGCCACCCCAAGCCTGCACACAGTTACAGTACCCCTACAAACCTCATCACAAGTGGCCATAGCAGAGGGACAGTTGGCGGTTGGTGCCGGTGACCAGGAAAGTGTGGTGTCCATGCCAAATGTGTCAGGTCACAGTCTGCATAGCAAGATGTCCAGCAGGGCACCACATCAGCAAATGTACTATGGTGCTCATAGCAGGGCCGCTGGTCATCATGCCCCTGGCAGAGGCACCACAAGTGGTACCAACAGCAGCATGTTTCAGGCTGTAATGGAGACACAGGCACTTATAAAAATGTACACCAGCCAGGGTCTGAGGCTGCAGAGGGCTGCTTTCTCATCTGTAAGTGGCAACATCCATAAACTTGCTGCTGTCCTCTGTAAATACACAGAGGTCATGGATAGATGGTGGGGTGAGATGGTGGGCCTCCTCGACCATGGTATGCCCGTGCTTGAACATGTGGTGGGAGTGGTGTGATGACCGCATAGACATAGGCCAAAAACACCAGCAGCTGGTGGTCAATGTGGATGTGCTAGGATGCCAAGCCGCTCCTGTAGTGGCAGTACCAGCCCCAGCACACCACTGGGGGTGCTGTCCACACCACATCACAGCAGGCCTTGTGCAAGTGGCCCTGACCAGTCCCATGTGGGACATGGTTCCAGCAGACATCTGTCATCATAACGGGAGAGTAGCACCTCAAGGTCTGTACCTGTATGTGCCCATGGAACTCCTGGCAGGTACAGTCAGCATGTCCATGGCCGGAGGAAGTGAACTGCACACCCTGCCAGGTATGGTCTGCAGCTGTCCAACACCTGTATAAGGCAGCCACATGGCAGAACTATGTGCATGCATACTCACACACTATGAAACCACACCTAGAGCAACCCCATACCAACATACACCACATCACCAAGCCCCAAAGAAGTAAACCCCTCACCCACACACATAGTGACAAATGTATGGACCACCCTCGGCCTCTGTCAAACCAGTAACACACCCCGTGCATATGATGATACCTGTGCTACATCCCTGTCATCCATAACATCGATGCAGTGACAGGCTTATATGGTTCTGATGCACACCGTGGCTGTAACAGAGTGCTGCAATGTACTGCAGTGTAAGATGTTGTCAGGGGTAATGTGTAATGCATACATGTCAGGTAGTGTAGCCATGCAGCTATGATGCATTCCAGCTGTTAGTAACACTGATTGATTGTTATCTCCATAATGTTATTCATTTGTGTTGTAGGTGTACATATGTCAGCAGGAGGATGGTCCGCAGTCATATTCCACAAGGGTTATGGCACTGTGGTGTTTTGGTTCTATTTGGGATGGCACAATTCATGCACGAGTGGATATGCCCATACAGTGCCTTAGTGTAGAATTCAACAGTTGCACTTTCAGCACCCATCTCCATGGGTGCCATGAGGTTTGTCACTTCTGACTTCAGTAGCATGTTGTTGGCTTTGGAGAGGGTTTTTATGGAAGTTTCCTTACTGGGAAGTTGTGGTGGGATGTGAATGTCAATGGTGATTACGTTATGATCAGACGTGACCTATGAAGGGTTGATGACTGGTGTGGAGCATCTTACTCCCATGTTGGTAATGACCAGGTCTAGGATATTGGATACCCTGGCTGGACAATGGATTAGTTGATCCAGGGAGTTGGAATGTATGAATTCCAGGAACCATTGGTAAAGGGTGGTGGTACACGAGTTGTTTTCCCAGTTAATGGCAAAGTAGCTGGAATCACCCAGTATTATGGTGTTTGGTTGTATCTTAATATTGTCCAGTATGTTTATAATGACATAGTGAGAACCTTGGGCCATAGAGAGGGATCTGTAGCAAGCTGCAATTTGGATTCCAGTCTTACCTAGTGTTAGTTGCATCTGGAGATTCTCAGATGCATTGTGTTGTAAACTTGGCTGGAGGTGTGAATGACCTTGGTGAATATGGACACTCCTCCATCTGTAGTGTTGTGGTTTTGGTTTGTTGCCTAACATGTGTGATAAGGGTTGTAGTCAGGTATTACAGGTGTGCTCTATGGAGCATTGAACCAGGTCTCAGTTACTGCACAGATATCGATGTTCCCCATTTGTAGGTGTGGCTCAAGAGAGTGCCTTTTTAGGTCTAGACTTCTAGCATTGAGTTGCATTACCATCAGTATATGTCCATATATGTATGTAGATATGTATATGTGCATATATTTACATAAATATGTGGATATATGTACACACATATATGTTTACCATATGTCCAGCACATGGAGTAGAGTCTTACCTCAGTACCAATAGTCCCAACCCTGTAGTGAAAGGGGATGTCATGG